>NC_051183.1:89989898-90289898 GCF_013339695.2 Rhipicephalus sanguineus
AACTCTCTTGGAGCACGCTAAGCGGCTTCATTGCTCGTCTGCAGAATCTTGTTCCCCGACACCATGACGTGATTGCTGAAAGAGTGTAAGGGGAGAGGCCACATCGTCTTCCCAGCCCTTAAGTCGCGAACGCGCTAGCGCTGGCCAGCACGTTCCGACTAGGATACAACGCATTGCTTCATTCCGCGTCCACAGACCTCGTTCACCGACCCATCACATGATTGCTGCGAGAGGTAAGGGATAGGCCACCAATTTCTTACATAGCCCCTTCACCCGGCCTAACGCGCTAGCGCGTGCCAGCACACGTTGTTGTCTGCGTTACGCCAAGCTAGGAAGTATGCGGCAGCCCGACCCAAACTGCTCTGCACGTATGATCATCAAGGTGTTCGAAGAACAAGAGGAAGAAGACTTCTCCTTGGCGCGAGCGCGCCTCAGATGGCTATGTTAGTGTGTAGAAGCGGATGGTCACCAATGGACTGACGGCACAGCTTCGAGCAAAAGCTGCTTTGCGCATCTAAAGTTTAAATTCGCGGTAATACAAGCACTGGCGCGTTATTCGTAGAATATATTGATATAAAATGAAAACGCGTCATATTCACCTTTTAGAGTAGATACCTTGTTGGCGGGCCTTGTTGTGTGACACAGTAAGAGTAAATCGCCTCAGACAGGGACGCAGGAACAGCACACACCGAGCGCTTAGTTCCAACGAGTCCTTTTTGTGAAAAATACGCTGTTCTCCTTCTTTTCCAATGCTTCAAGCACATTAGTGATATCACTCAAGAATAGAACGCAATAGCGTGATCGGCCCCGTTCGTGATCGTGCGCCTTCCTTATTTGCTTGCCATGCTTGCCTACTCGGTGACACTTAACCGTGCCGCGAACACTTAACGTCTTTGCGGGACCCGGCGGTGTGACACTTTCAAAAAATGCACGCCCAGTGCTTGCGGTTTGATAAAGTGCTGCTTCATCACAACTCATTTGCCAACCAGTGCAGTACGCGCTGCGTGTCCGTAAGGTGTGCGCTTCTGCTTAGTTTTTTTGTGCTGTTGCTGGTGATGATGATTACTTATGTCTCATGTTTTGTTACAAGGTTGGCTTTAAACACCCCTGTTTTGCCATTTTGACAGTGTGACGCCTTCTGTGCATTGTGTCCCTTCTACTACTGAATATACAAATTGAGCGGGACTTCCAGCAGTACTAACGCCCTATAAACTTTTTTTGAGAGAGAAGAGCGCTGGCGTTGCCTGTCGTGCAACGCCATCTAAGTGCCACGCATAATCCCACTCCCCACTCGAACACCAGATTTCAAGCGAGCTTTCCTTACTGAAATATAGTCCGTGACATCATCTTTCAGCCAAAGGGTCTACCTATTTTAGTGGTGGGAAGCTCCTTAAGTCGGCACCCGTTCGTCCCTCGTCGTTCTCGTAGTAGTGGTACAGTCTTACCCTTTGACCTCCAGAGGTGGGTGCGGTGGAGATTTCTCCTGTGCGTTGTTGAACAATAAAAAATTCGCAGCGTGCGCGTTAACTAACCGAATTCTTCTGTCTGTTAGTAATGTGTAAGTGTTAGCTAAAAGCCGACTTCTTCTGTCTCTCATTCCCATTAGCAGCCATTGTTACCTCCAAGTAGTGCCTGTGGATTTCTCCTGTGCGTGATTGAACAATAAAATTTTTTTCAAAACGCGCGTTGATTGATGAATAACCAACGAAAGACGCCAGATGTTTTGTAAAACAAACGAAAGAACGCCAGATGTTTCTAAAGCAAAACGAAAAGACGCCACTGCTTAACGAAGACGCAAGGTGTTTTCTAAAGCAATGGTTTTCTAACAAGAAAATTCACAGCGTACATGTAAAATTAAAGTGAGCTGCAAGTCGTCATAACTCATCGAACCTTTAGATAACGCGCCCGATCTCACGTCGGTGATGATGTACTGGGCAGAATTCACGAAGTTCCACGGTTTACCGATGAACCTCCGCAGCTTCGGCCCACTCATCATCGCATTCACTCCGTGGTACTGTGATTTTTTGTTGTATCCTCATATTGCGTATTCTCTCAAAGACCCTATTCGACCCCCTTATTTCTAAATGCGAAGCATTTCTTAGCGAACCCTTGCCACTTTGAGCGTTTCTATCTATCTTCTATCATCTATCTCTCTATCTATCTCTATCTATCTATGCTATCTATCTATCTATCTATCTACTATCTATCTATCTATCTTCTATCTATCTATCGGTGTAGCCGCCTACGTCTGGTACTCTCGTGATCCCTCCTTAACTTGGTGTAGAACAAATTGGCATGGGAGAATAACAGGATTTCACCAATATGACTGTCTGCTCCTGACATGAATACATGAATATCCTGTCACGTACGTCGTGAAACCCTTTCCTGTCGACACGTGTGGCACATCCCGTTTACCACGAGCCGCGGTTGTACGGGTTGCGCCACAGGTGATTGACATCTTTATATCTACCCGGAACGGCGAGAACAGACATTGGTAATTTAAATGCGAGAGCGTTAAAAAACCGACAATGGCAGCGTTGAGTCGACGAATGGAAAGAGCGAAAATTAAGATCCCAGCATGAGTCGAACCCACGCATTCCGCGTGGCAAGCGGATATTCTACCAGAGAATCATGCCAGGTATAAACTGGTTTGGGGGAAAACGCCTAGGCAGGCTTAATATCGGTGAAACGTCCACTGTGGTTTGTGGTGCTGGCTATCATTTTAAAAAAGCAATACCAAATGTACTCCTACGATGCAGCGTTATATAATCAACGTGTGTGGTTCCAGTGTGGGCTCTGCTTTTATAGCAGTCTAATAAACATTATATATGTATTCCTATGATTCAGGCAAGTTGTATTAAAGCATTGATTGACCCCGATGGAATACATTAACAAATATTGCGTATGATGATTCACATGATTGCACGATAGAAGTGCAAAGTTGCGACAATATTGTGGTGTACTCTCACGTTAGGGCTGACGTTACGTCGCACCATAAGTTACCCTTAAACTCCAGTGTTGTCGACGTGCCATGTTGACGATGTGCGTACAGCTCTACACTTACGAAAGTGCGTCGATCCACTCGTACCCGCTTGGCTCAAAGGCATAAAATACAGCTATAAGTACTTTCTGACGGCTTCGCATGGAAACCGATTCCCACAACAGTGGATCTGCCGAAGTGTTGAAGACTAAGTAATTTTATTTGTCGCGCAACTTGCCAATTCCCCTGGGTGGTCCTCAACCATCAATTTGAAAATGTACATCTACTAATCAGCACTGTTTGTCTAGCTCCAAGAACAGAAGGAAATTTGGCTATCAACTTTCCCGCCAAGCTTTTGGTATCGTATTAACTAATACAACCGACTCAGAAGTAAAGAAGGAAGATGGTTTTCGCGCTCGAGTCGTCTTACGCAAATCCATACGAGACCGCGTGACTTTTACAACAGAGCTGTTAAAGCCGGGCTGATTTGGGCACAGCGCTGTCTTCACTACACTGCAAAACTGTCCTTTAGATTCCTTCAGATCCACGAACAAGATCTACGTAGAACTTACAGATGGCTCTCATTATATGGAAATAGGGAGTACATATTCGTAACTGCCAACGGACATATTGCTTTATTTTCATTTAGGGAGAGAGTGTTCTAGAGTCCTAAAGAAAAAGAAAGTCCTAAAAGTCGAAAAGTCTTAAAGTTGACTGCGCTGTTAAGTTATTTTCCAACCAAAGACCGTCACGTGGCTACTTTTCTTGCGATAGCAATTATATCGGCACTCTCGACGGGTTTTTGTCGTCGCCGTCATGTTCAGTATAAAGTCCAAATTGATAACATCCCACCGCGCATCGTAGGTTCTACCCGTGAGTAAAAGCTCGCGAGCAGCGGCGACGATAGCGGCTGATGCAGAGATCAAACGAGCTGGCCTATCTGCGTCACTCGGAGGGCGCATGCGATAACATCCCCCCGCGTGTTAGACCTGCCGTCGATGCTGCTCAAGCAGAAACGAAACGCCCCGCCCGTCTTGAATGAGCATGGAGGGATGCGAGGGGGGGGGTGCTTGAGCAGCAACTGCGAACTTTGATCCTAAAAGCGCGTTCACGATCGCTTGCGCGCTCGCTATCTCGCAGGCATCAGCAAACGGCTCGTATACTCTTTTACGCGCGCTCTCAACGCGAAGAGACTGCGAAAAGCGCACCTCTCCCTGGAGCGGCCGTATTCTCTTACACCAACGTTTTGTATAGTTACGCGAGATCGGATCCAAAAGTTAGCTGCCAGCCTTCCTTCGTATAACATTACAATTTGTTGCCTTTGCATTCATTGCTTCGCGCTTGCGGTGAAACTGTGATCTTTTTTTCTTCAGACACGATGCGTTTACAGAAGGCCTGGGGAGCGTGCAACTACCACTGTTCTCTATGTGAGCGGTTTAAATCTTTAACCTTTTTTCAGGTCAACCGAGAGTGGTTAAATTTGTTGCTTTGTGCATGTTACCCTCGCGAGCAACGAGGGTAGACAATATTTTGCTGCCGTCCTGACATACTGGCAGACTGTCTGCGTCTGTTTGCCGCGAAGTAGGCATGTGCGAATATTCGAGCACTAGGAATGTTCGAAGGAATATTATAGTATTCGAATTCGCTTCGACACGAATTTAAGGTTCCGAAATTTCAAAGTATTCATAATGAACGAATAGGCGTATATTGGATGGCATGTAACCCACCTGTGAAGTGGTTTCACGGCAGCCTGAAAAATGCAATGCCGTGAAAGGCACCTAACCAACAAAATTGCGCAATGCGCGAAGCCCCACTTCAAGGTTAAAATTAACATATTACTCCGACTAGATAATCATTTTCAGGGCCGTAACCAGAAATCTTTTCGGGGGGGGGGGAGGGGGGGTTCAACCATACTTTATGTATGTTCGTGCGGTGCTTTGTTGTATGTATGCGTGAATAATGCGCAAGCAAAATTGAAAAATTTCGAGGGGGGGGGGGGTTGAAACCCCAACCCTCTCTTGCTACGCCCCTGATCATTTTTTAAGTTTTAAAAGCTTGTTATACGGGCTTATATGTTATAATATGTATATGTATAGTAACTTTTAAGTGTGACGTATTTTATCGGTTATAACTTGCATCTTACTGAAATTGAAATTCTGCTACTATTTGATGCTACTAAGCGCCACTAAACGTAGCGTTTAGTAGCGTAGCGCTTAGTTTAGTAGCGTTTACTTGCAGCAAAAAGAATGACAGTCGCACATGCCTCGTTCCAATTAAAAAAAAAACGCTGTGCAGGTTAGTTGGGCCTCGACAATATTTATGCTAATTTTTTTATATATAATGTGTAATGCATACTATTCGAACTATTCGATTCAAAATTATTCGAGGTAATCACTGTTCGCTTCGAACCTAAAATAAATTTGCTTTTCGGACATCCCTACCGCGAAGGCTTCTGTGCGGCGTTCCACGGTGCCTAATAGACAAGGAAACAAGGAACATGCGGCGCTGCTTCGTATTGGTGAAAAGCGTACCTTTATGAAAGCCTCCTTTCGGGACTGTGGCACGGGAGTACAAACCGGTTCGCTGCAGCGGCGGCGGCCTGCGCATCAGCTTCTCTGCAGTGCACGATTGCTAGCGTCGTTTTGAAAACAGATGAGGAACTCCGCCCACATAAAAGTAACATTTACAGTAACTCTAGGGTGCAGTAAAGCTTTAGGGTGCAGGCGCTCGCAGCGACCCGTAGCGGCCGCCGCTACGGTCGTCGAGGAGGGGGTAAGGGCACCGGTACCCTGTTCCTCTTAGATCCGACCCTGGAATTTTCGTGGTTGTTGCAATTTCATTCCGAGCTGCGTCTTGAGAGGTTCGTGCATGCTCGCGTGCGACTGCAAATCTTTCTAGCCTCTCCAACGCAACATGCCCTAAAAAGAAAAGACAACCTGTTCCATGACGTTCTGCAAAAGAACTCGTGCAATGAAAAGGCATCGATCTCATTCAGAGCTTCTACGGATCCAGTATGCCTGCAAGAGTGGGCGTGAAACATAAAGGGAGGTCCCTCATGTGTACATAAATTTCATTGACTGTTCGCTGATTCTTACTTTTAATTAATTATTTTTCTTTTTTATATGCACCTATCTTTTCCTTTCACTGTTTACTCACATTCTGCGCGAAAATATCTGTCTTTGCGGTCTGTTCATTTTATTTTTGTTCTTGATGTAACCGCTATAATTGTCAATGAATATTTCAATCATTGTACTCAAACATTACTGCGTGAAAAGAATGTTAATCAACTAGAACGGAAACCCCGAATTTCCTACATGTTTGTTCTCTACGCCAGCATGTGCCGTTCAGAAGAAGCTAATCTGCCCGCATAGTCTCCAGAGTTTTCTTTTCTTCGTTTTACAATTTATCAGCGCCATGTGTGGCCTACACGACGAGCTTATACCGCAACAAAAAGCTTGGTTCAACGGGAAACTCCACAGAGCGCAGGCTCACACGCGCGAAAGCACGCCAGCGAGCGGCAGCGCCGTCTGCACGCTGGATCGCGCAATCTTTCCACCTGGCAGGCAGGCGCGCTCACGACATTAAGGAGACCTTCCTAGCCCGTATAGTTCTGCGTTCGTGTGATCGTCGTGTCGTCGTGCCGAGTTTTGTGCGGTCGACTTTTAACGCGCTGCCTCGCATGTGTGTATTGTGTGTTGTATTTCGTGGTTACTGACGTAAGCGCAACTATACGCGGTACCAGGCAAATAGTCACCAGATGCCGACCGTGCGACTTCAATCTCTGCGACTGCTTTGTTCGGTGTGACCGACGGACGCGATTCATAGTTTTGAAGAACACCTTCTTCAAATGTTTCCGCACGTCAGTGAGTAGCAGCGCCGCAATCCTTTGTCGACGACGCGTTCTGTCGCCCTGGAAAATGCTTTGACGCTCGGGGACGGCCGGTAGCTCGGCGATTCCTCGCTTGGCGCACCATTGGAAACCGGCGGTCATCTAGCAGTGTACGCTGCCAGCGTATTTTTTATTGCCAGAGGTAAGTGAACGTTACGCTTCGTACATTGTGAGTTATTGTTATTGTAGTACGCCTTGTCGCCGAAGAAAATCGCATAACGTGTTGGTAGTGTATGCGGTTGTAGTTGTGAGGATTGTGCTCGCGCATGACATTTGTCAAGAACGTAGTCGGTAGTGTTATAAAGTTTTGGTAATTAGCTCGCTTGCACGCACTGCTCTACGCTAATATTTGCTGAAAGGAGACAACATTTTTGTCAGGCTCACCATTGTCATGCGTTTTATGCATGTCTCTCGACAAATTACTTGGAGTAACGCCGTGAAACCGAAGCTTCAACATCCATTTCGCTCGCACGAGCTCTGAAGGAATAATCATCAGCCACCGTGTGAATCGTGAATCGGTACAGTGGGAGAATATAGTGTATTTAGGGATGTTTTCTTTAGGCGTGCATTTTATTTGTCATTAAGTAACGTGACCCTCAAAAGCGTTAGGTTAGCATTCTTGGACATTGCTTATCATCTTTCAAGCAATAGATAACATAGATTTGCTAAAAATGCAATTTCTGCAGCATGACATTGTATTTTGTTCAGTTGGTTTGCCCCATTTTTATCCTTTATGCACGTTCACCTAATTTGACAAGCCGTACTTTCAGCTGAATTTTCAATTGCTTTTAGCACTATATGTGCGTCCGTGTATTGAAGTCCCACCTCTCATCGCATAATAATAGCTTGTGAAGAACGACGCTTGTCTTGAATTAGCCATTTATCAGAGCTCTTCCTCCCTCCTCAAAGGGCAAGGTGCTGCTGGCACACCTGGTTCGGCTTTTCTTAACCTTTTTTTTTTAATGCTGAAGTTTTTTGCAACGTACTGCAGGTAGCAACAGCAGTGCCTCGACAAACAGTGGAGTGCTGACCATGCAGTCCAGAAGGTGGCTGAGGCAAGTATGCTATAGGAGGTGCTTATTCAGGCAGAAGAAATAAGCATCTGTAGCCAACGTAAAGGTAATGTACAAAGTTCCATTTAATGAAGAAGAATCTTGTTTTGAGCTAGTCATGTCGAAGGGAAACAATGAGCGCTAGATAAATGAGATGGAAATGCAGAGTAACAATGTTATGTATGCCAGCAACCAACTTAAGTTTATTCATGCAAAAGGGTTATTTCCAACTGGTTCATTTGGGGGAAGAGCCCACAGTTTCCACGAATGGGCATACCTGGTAGCCGTTGCACAACCTGTTACTGTGTTTTCGCACTCATTATTATGTGCCACTTACTCTTGTGACGTTCCACCAAGGTGAAATTACTTCACATAAACAGCAGCGAGAAGGCTCTTGCTAGCCAGTTCAATTAAGACAGCGTTACCGTAGCTTTTAGTTCCAGTAAACCAGCTAAGCTGTATAGAAGAGCGTACTCCATGTTTGTCACCATGGACAGTGCATTTTGCCTGGGAACATGGCTTAGTTTTGCCAAAGGAAAATGTTGCCTTTCTGTAAAACGTGGTAATGGGAAATGGCATTGTGCCAAAAATATTAAGGTTTATGACTTCTTGCAGCACGCATTGTTGTACAGGGATGTTAGCGTTTCATAAATGCAATGCATGGTGCTTGAAGAATATAGCGGCCCACTTTAAAATTTATAACTTCATGATTTCAGTATCTGGGACAGACTTTACTGTATACGATTTGTTTCTGGAAAGCTTCAACCTATCTTGCAATTCTTCAAGGCCAATACTGAATTTGCTGTGTACATTTGGCTGCACATTCTCATCACTTATGCTAAACAGGCTTGAGTGATGTGTGGAATTCCTGTCAATCAATTTTATTGATTACCTCGTACGATCTATTCTGCTTCCCACAGTTATTGGGTGCTTTGTGTGCATGTGCTATGCATGCTAGAAATGAAAACAGGGAATGCAGCTGGCAGGATCAACGAGTACAATGCCCATAGGCTATTATGAGGTGCGAAATGTTGCCACTGCTAGAATTTACATTGTGTGTGCATGGTACAGCTGATTGTGTAATTTAGCACTTTCCAGCTACTTACGCAGTTGGAGCAGATGTCGATCATGTTTACTGAGTAATGGCACGGCCACCAAGTTCGTGCATTCTGCATACCAGGAAACCTGACACGAAGCAACGTATTGCTGTGATGGCAGCTAAGTGAGAACGATTGAGTTTGTCTTCTCTGTCCATTTGTCAATACCATTACACAGGCTTGTTAAGTGCATATAAGCGGCTTTAGCAATGCACTTGCAGCTACAGAGCCAGTAAAGACAGCCAATTCCATCATCAGAGTTCACTCTGCAAATCCCACTTTCCATAAAGGGCATTGTTTTTGATAGTTTAGTCAAAACTTGCTCAATTAAACACTTCGTGGTGTCTGACATTACAGGAATTATGATAATTGTTATATCTCATGTGAAATTATGCCATTGTTTTTTTTTCATATTCTTACTTTGCATACACACTTTACGACTGCACCCTCCCCAACCGAATCTTTACTAGTGCTACATTTTGTTATGGGTGAAAACAATTATTGAACTAAAAACCAGGCCAACGAAAGCAGTATGATGCCCTGTAATGTAGGAGGATGCCGCTATTGCAGTGTTTAGTCTAGAGCTGAATTTAATGAGAAAGGGCAGCAATGTAGGTCATCTGTGGATATTTGCAGACCATAATTGTGTTGTGGTCATTTTGTTATCGCAGGAAGCATCTTCAAAAAGCAGTGCTACAAGGATGTGAGCAGCAGTTTCCCTTCAACGAACAGGTCAAATTCATGGAAGCCACGTACCTGCTGCTTCTGGCCTACACAAACATGCAGCCACCATAGTAAAGTTCTTGCAAAGGTGTGAGACATCCCTATGCTGCATGGATTGAGCATGTTAATTGCCTGTTTTTTATAGCTTATAGTAATATGTCTACAAGTGTACTTCCTTCTAGTGTATATTTACATTCTCTTAAAGGGCCAGTCAGCAAGCTCCGACTTCTTTTTTTTACACCTCCCAAACAAGCTCGCTAATTCGTACAGTGGGCCGCAGGAATAACATTGTCCGAATGTCAGACACTCCACTTCTAAAAACAATAACCGCACCTCCTCTTCAGCGCTTGACCAGTCCTCTTTGCTAGTGAAGTGGTGTAATGTTACCTATGAGCAACATTAAGTAACGCTGACTGTTGAATAGTCCTCTGCAATACGAAACGGCATTTTGGCTTTGTGGTGATGCAGTATCTGTGGTTGTCACAAGAGTTGCGAATTGGTTTATCTCGCCAGTGCTTTTACTGTGCTTCCTCACCGCACCGCTCTGGCACAGTGGCACATCGAGGAAGCCCCTCTTCAGGATGGTCAGGCTGAGCGAGAAACTGAAACCAGCTGGAATGTTCGTTCTATCCCCTGTGGCTTCATTATTACACCACTTAATGAAAAAATTCATGTGACAACATGTTCACGTTGTACAAGCGTGCAGTTGTCACAAATTTTAGACTCCGGGGTTGTTTGGGGCCCTTTAGCCTTAAATTATGAATGGTAAATTCATACGTCACGTGGTTTTCTTGCTTTATTTTTTGCAATGCTGATTTTTAAAATAGCATGTCAGCTTCTGTGAGTGGTAATTTATACATTTATCATACAAAACATCCTGCTATATTCAACAAGTGTTGTTATAGATTTTTCATGGCACCAGAGCCACCTGCTTTTTGCCGTGTGGCAGCTACATGGAAGTTCATTGCTATGCTGCTTTGTTTAACTGATATCTTTTCAATCAATGCGTTTCACAGTCCAGGGTGTTTGGTGTATTTGCATCTTGATGTGTTTAATATCATACAAGTGATGGATTTTTTCTGTCTTCTAGTGTTTACTTTGCAGCTATTTAACTGTGGTTTTCAGGGGCATATCTAGACAGGAACATCAATTCTGCTAAGCTTTGGTTCGAAAAGAGACGCTGAACAGGAGTTCCTTAGGTGCATGCCCTGAGCACCAGCCCTTTGGATTACAGAAATATCTAAACTGCATAATGTCTGCAGCTCCTTGCTTAATTGCATGTCTTTCTTCAACCTACAGCTCTTTCCATAATCCTTAACATTAACCTACATTACCAAGTGAACATCCCCCGCTGCAATACAGTGGTTATAATGGTCAGCTGCTGATCTGAACTGTGCGGGTTCGATCCTTGATGGAGTGGTTGCACTTTCGGTGGAGGTGCAAATCCTAGAGGTTCCTGTGCTTTTAATTTCACGTTTACATACAGAACCCCATTGTTATTATTACATCAGCAAGTGGACAGAGTGGTAATTCTAGATTGTATACATATTTAGTATAACAGACAGCTGAGCTGGTTGGTAGGTATTCATGTTAAAAAGGCAGGGCATGCAAACATGGACACAAGAGAGAAACCAAGACACCACTAACGCCAACTGGAAAGGTGGACAGTGGCACAAAATAAAGTAGACACAGAAACTTATCTGTGCATGCCCAGGCAAGAGGCGATACCTATCAATCTGGCACGCGCGATAGTCTACATGAGAGATAACTGCTCAAGCATTTGATTTCTTCTTTATGCTAGTTAATCGACGGTTGGCTCTCTTGTGCACTGCCATTATCGATATGCCAGGCCTCGACAATTGGACGCATTTCTTCATTCATGTGCTTGTACAAAACTGCATTCATCGAATTTTGGCGTGCATTTACGCTCTCAACAATGTAAAGGTAGATTAGGTGATGAGCCTCCAGTTAGTGATCTCAGCGTTTTAGGTGTCTTGACTCTCTTGTGTCCACGTTTGCATGCCCCATCTTTTTAACATGTATTCATATAGTGCGTAAGAGAAATAGGTTATCTAGTGAGTTATTTGGAAAGTAAGTTTAGGGCGAACACCAATATAGCAGTGTAAATTAAATTTAAGCGATGAATGCATCGTGCTGGATTAGGAAACAATATAATGGCGAAATATAGCCGTTTGCTCTTTGCTTATACTTGTCTCAGTTTCTTGTCTCGTATGCTTTGACAATGACCAGGTGTCGTGTTGGATGCTACCTATTGGTTATGAGCTATACATAGACAAAGCAGCGGCTGTTTGGATGCTTTCTAAACAGCTACCTCATGGGGAGAGAAAAGTTCATTTGAGTTATGTGAGGCATGCTAAAAAAAAGTCGACTTGTTTCTGATGTTTTTGTTTTCCTGGCAGACATTCTACACGAACTTGCCCAAAGGCGGAAGGAAGGCACGCACAGATGGACGCACAGAAATCATGGGGCTGCCGTAGAAGCTGTGAATGAGCATTAACCTGTGAGTACGTGTCTTAAACATTTTGCTGAAGCCTTTTATTTTGGCTGAACATTCTTATCGATGCTTTGTATTCCCTGATTTGTAGTGCAATATTGTTACACCCTGTTGCTTTCACAACAGAGCTCTTTAGTCTGGTACAAGGCCCAAAAAGTTTGACCTAGATGACCAAATTGCGGCAGCTAGTTGTTTCCACAATTAATGCATTAGTGTAAAAAACGCAATAGACGGAGCACAAGAAAAAGGAAGACACAAACAGTGCTGTGCTCGTGTGTTCAGTCTTCTGCACTGCTTTGTTTGCGCTCTGTCATACCAACACACACAAGCATCCATTTTAGCTTATGTAGTAGTCCAGCTCATACACTTGGTAACGTTCTCCAACGGCAGGATTACGGGATATCTGGCTTGTGAAGTCAAGCTAAAGTGCATGCCTGTTCGTGTAGACTTGTGTGCATCCACCATTGAGATGGAAATGCAGCTGTGTTTTAATATTTTAGCCAGTATAGCTCGTGAATGGAATTTGGAGCTGTGACAGCAACACTTTTATAGGGGGTGAGTTACTAAATTATTGTAGACTTGTGTGCATCCACCATTGTGATGGAAATTCAGCTGTGTTTTAATATTTTAGCCAGTATAGCTCGTGAATGGAATTTGGAGCTGTGACAGCAACACTTTTAGAGGGGGCGAGTTACTAAATTATTGTGTATTTCTCGATGTTTGCATGTTATAAAAACATAGCTGGTTAAAATTAGTCCAGATTTTACGCTATCTCTTAACACATGACCTTCCGTACTGTTCGAAGGCATTGAACCATATGAAATGTTTTGTGCCTTTGTGTGTGTGCCGAAGGTTAGGAGTCATTATACTAGAGATCGATAAAAATAGGTCAGAGGTTAAAGTAAATTTTTCGCAATCAACTTCTTGTGGGCAGTTATTCAGAGCAGGGTTTTGAAGTAATTTAGCAATACAAGCAGATTAGTGCTTCATTTTAGTGTCTGACAGTGCACACTGTTTTATTTTAGTACCTATTTGGGTCATTTCACGCCAGTGTGCCAGGTCGTTTTTTGACCATTTCCAATATTTTGTAAAACTGGTGCTGTTATGTTTCAGTGTGGGAAGTAGTCATTCAAGCGTTATTTTCGGGGAAAGAATTGCATGATGCAGCAAAGACCTTTCAAACTTCGCATGCAGAAATGAAGCTGTGTCAGGCAAATTAATTGACACATGGTTATTGCGTCGAGCTATTACTACAAAGCATTTGTTTCTTTAACATAGTCACCAATATTTCATGACTATGATAGTCGAATTTATTTTGATTTCAATTTATGCTATTTGCAGTCGTGAGGAAACATTGCAAATGCACCATTTTTAAGTATATTGTAAAAAAGACTGAATGTTTCATGTGAAATATATTCACAGTATGCGCTCAGTGCATATACCAAGGGTTGAAAATGCTGCTGGCAAAAAGAAGCAAAAATGTCTTCAAATTGGCACTTGGAAGAAGTAGTGTTTGAACCCATATTGCGGGCTCTCTTTCACTGTGTAGCAATCCCAGCTAAAATGTTGCCTACACATCATAGTGTGCTTTCCTCGTGCGATAATTTAGACAAAGTTTTTAAGGTGTAATATTATCTTCAAGCGAAAAATAATTTTTTCAAATGAAAAATAACAAGGCTGTGGGAAGTTTCTTGGAGCTTTGTCTTCACTGCACAGCACACCATTGTTCTTGCATGGTATTTCAGACAGAAGTATTGCTTAAATCTGCAACATTTAGACTTGCACTATATGAGCACAGGGGCACCCGCGTGAATCCTGCGCCAATGTGCTGTGCAGCGAAGGTCAAGGAACGAGACTCTGTGCAGGCTAGGGATTATTCACTTCAGTAAATTTTTCCTTGCTTACAACCAAGCAGTATATATTTTTTTTAAATGGAATATAAATTGCCAGCAAAGTATACTACACAATAATGTCTTGACGACATTTCTGTTTGGAATGCTACATAGCAAAAGCTAAGCTGCAATATGGGTCAAAAGCTATTTTTTCCGACTGTTACAGTTTGGGTGGAACGTTTCTGATTATTTTGTTTTTATAGTAGTTTTATGACAAAGTGGATATCTATTTACTTATTTATTTATTACTTGACAATACTGCTGACACCAGTAAGCAGTATTGCAAAGTGGGCTAGAGTGATAAGTTACACATAAAATGATCTTGCTAAGCAAAAACAGGAGCATAACATATACAAAACACAAGATAAACCAAGAACATCTATACAACCGTCTTAAGGAAAATGATAAGGGAACAGCACAAAATACAAAGGCAACGAACTTTGGAAATCAACCTTCGGTATTCCATACGAAAGAATTAGTCTTTCTTCTGATAAATGTTAACATTAGAACTTCAGCATTTTGCAGTGTTTCCTTATGGCTGAAAAAATGTAACTTGAAATGCAAATTAGTAAACTATTTTAGCCATGAAACACTGCCACCTTCAGATTAAAGAAAGAAATATTCTGCATTAAAACGGGAACAAACAGCGCTGGACATGGGACGAAGAAAGAACAATAGACGAGGGTGCTGTCGCCTTCGTCTACCTTTTTTTCCGTCCCGTGCCCAGCGCTGTTTGTTCCCGTTGTAATCATGTACTAACCAGCCCAGTTAGGTGCTCTCCTGAAATATTTTGCTCTAATTGCTCAAAGCAATAACTTTGTATAAGTTACCTTGCATGACGCAGTTTCACATCTGTAGATGGATGGATGCTATGTGTGTTCCCTTTAAAGCGAAGCATCGACATGCAAGTGGCCAAGCTCAATTTTTGAATTGGCTTAATGCCTTTCCTACCTGAATTAAATTTCTTTCCTTAAAAAAACTTATAATAGGTAGCTTATTTTTCGGCATTGTACATAAAGACCCTGCAAGTTTGTTTTTGGCTGTTCTCGCTGCTTTTCCACTACCAATCCTCCATCTGTCTTTTACTGATTTCTCTTGTGGATGTGTTCATCTTTATCAAGCTTTCTCTAAGCCTAGGCCTTCATGAGAGCTAGTTCCCAACACGTACATGGGTGGACATTTTTACATTTATTTAAAAGGTGGTCCGTCATTTCCATATCTCTCTCACAATCAGTGCATGTGACGCCTACTTACTGGATCTCACTTTATGACTGCATATTCTAAGACAAGATTAACTCGCTTCAGACATTGCACTAGCTTATCATATGCTTCCCTCCTTACTTCGTCCTTATTCTTGCGATAGTTACTCAGAGCTTTTCATTTTTAGTATTTGCTATCCATTAAATCATCTCCACCTCTCTGACATTGCACCTAACGCTTATCGTGCATAAAGTTTAATGCATGCTCTCAGCATCACGAAATTTCGTCCTGGAAATTAGCACTTGACTACAGGTATGATCTTTTTAGCAGCATGATCTTTTTGAACAGCAAAGGAGTTCGTTAAAAAACCACCTTTTATACTTAAAATGGGGATGACTAATTCCATACCTCGTTTATTAGAGTTAACCTCTTTCAATTTCCTTGTGCTTGTTCTTTGTGTTGTGCTTGCCTCATGGTTTGCAGTCTTTATGGATCTGGTATATTTAAAGAGTTGAATAGCCGGTCACCTGCTTATGACACTGCAGCTTAAGTATTGCACCCACTATCATTGCCATAGTAGCATTTGGTACAGTAAAGGTTTGTAATGAATGTAACGAGATGTGCAGCTCATGAAATAATTGTTGAACAACGAATGTTGTTGGAGCTAGTGATTCAACAAGATGACTCCTCTTTAGAGGGGCAACGAATTGCATCAAGGTTGCTGCAACAACTTAGACACATCAATTTGTTGAAACATTGGCTCCAACAACACGCTTTGTTCAATGGTTTGACATTCATTCAAGCCGCCATCTTCAGCTCAACTTTTGTCGCGTTAAGATGTACAGGATATACAACTGTCATGTTGTTTTCTGATAGAATTCAAGAGCTATTGACAGCAAGCCTTGCTTCTCAATTTAATTCTCATCCTTTACGTTTACGCTTTAATCTTTGTCATCTTCAGCCTTATTATATGTGCACTGCAGCAGTAGCCCTTCACAGTGGTCTACAATTTGCCTCATCTTGTGCGAGCCGATTCCATTTTATACATGCGCAATTCTTCATTTCTTCACCCACATAACTCTCGGCCTTCTCGGCAGCATTAAGTACAAAAATTGTAACTGTTAAGACTTTTGCTTCAACATCATGACAATAATTGAATAGAATTGGTAATGCACGTAAATAAATACTCTTGCAGTTAAAACGTAGTGTGTTTAACCCTGAGTTCTTGTGTACTATAGCAATAAGTCTTCGTGAAATCATGCTGCTTGTTCTTCATATAATTAGAACGAGTACAGAAATATCTGCAAAATACCGTTTCTGCTTTTTTGATTTCTGAAACAGTGATGCTAAGGGAGGCCATGAGCACATGCACCATGGCAATGTTTAAATGTGTATAAATTCTGAACATTGCTGTTGCTCTAGGTGTTTTCTTTCACTTCCTTTTCAGACGTACAGAAAGGAGCGAAGTGGAGCTGTCCATGGGCTGTGCACACAGTTTCATAAGCAGGCTTGCAACACTTTTGACAAATATGTTCCTGAATACATCTGCCAAAGTGGCATTTAAAGAAGCATGTAGTAGTGTACTTCACTGTTTATTTGGCATGAAGCAGCAGGTATGCTTCCGTCATCAGCAAGTTCACACAGTACAGTGCATCTGCACATGGCATGCTACCCCCACATCTACCAGCTCGGGATGTGTAGCTTGATTGTAAAATGTTTACTTTGACTTAACACAACAATTATTAACAAAATGACATGAAAGTTTTGCCACCTATGCAGGCGACATTCTCAGTATACGCTGCCAAATATAAGCGGAGTTTGACCAGTCCATTAGTCGCACATTTCCTTGTAAACATCTCGTAGAGGGCTGCTGTTGTTGTTGCAAGGCAATGCGCCGTGATGAATGAACCATGATTCCAAGATTTTTCTTTTCCTCCGACCTTTGTACACGAGGTAGCATCGTCGAATTGATTAGGTCAAAGTTATGCCTTGTCATTCAGCAGCGTTCAACTAGCTCCGTCTTAGAACATGTTGCATGGGTGGTTTTCGCAACATCCTCTTTGTGTTCTTTAACCTTCGATTACCTTCTTCAACCCATTTCGCCTATGCAAGTTGTGTCGCAATCCCGACATTGTACTTCGTAGATGATCCCGCTCTAATCTTCGGCGGTGTTTGTGTATACCTTGTCCTTAGGACATGTGTTCACAAAGCCCAAAGACCGCACACCTGCGGATGATTAGAGCAGGGTATTCTACAGAGTACGTTGTGGGGTTCACGACACCACTTACATCGGCGAATTGGGCAGGAAAATGCCAAAGACGTTCAAAGAACACAAGGTGGGAATGTTGCTAAAGCCACCCATGGAGCGCATTTTAAGACAGCTTGTTGAATACTGCAAGACAACAGGTTATAGCTTCGACCTTAACAATGCGACGATGCTGGCTCAGGAACGAAGGTGGAGGAAAACTATTGGAACTATGGTTCATGCGTCATGAAGCATCTGCTTGAAACAACAACCACAGACCCATACCGAACGTGTACGTGGACGTATGTGGCTAGTGGACTGGTCGACCTCTGCTCACTTGTTGCCAGCGTATACCGAGACTGCCACCTGCATAGGTGGCAAAGCTTCTATGGGATTTTATGGTGCAGTTGTGGTACAAAATAGTTATTTTGCATTAAGGCAAATGTGCCGTATTATATTGGACAGTACGGGCAGACCATTCTTTAGTATCTTAACGTAGGAGGCACGTAAGAAGACCTTCTTTGAAGGAAATTGTTTTATTCTGGTCACGGAACAGTGTTCTCGTTCAAACAAAGTGACGGAGTGCTTTGTTTTATCTGTGGTAACGAAAGCACTTCGTAAGAAGACTCCTTTTTAGAGAAATCGTTTAATTCGGATCGCGGAAAAGTGCTCGGCACCGCTATACCTTCAGCTTTGTCCGTGTTTAGGGGCCAGATTTTTTGCAGTGTACTACTCACCACTGATCAACTAACAACGAAGTCCGCGGGCTAAAGCGTATGTGCCACGAAGAGAAAAAGAAAGACAGAAAGAAAGCGAAAGCAACAGAGACGGAGAGAAAGAAAGGCGCAGAGGAACAAAAATAAATAAATAAATAAATAAATAAAAATTAAAGGGAGAAATAAATATTTTGTGGAAGTTATTTCATTGCTTGAGCACGAGGAAATCCATATGGCCTCGTTTGTACCGATGCTGGCCATGGCAGCCAATTTGGCCGCACCAGTTTCGCTGCTTAACCACCCTTCGCGACGTTAAGAGAAGCTGCTTCAATTTTTATTGCACTTTGTCTCCCACCGTAGAACATTGTTTTTGGGCAGCAACCGCACGTTGACTTCTTTCCAGCTCTCGTCAGCGTCTAGAACCACCAAAATCGTATATGCGATCGAATTTTCACACAGTTCTTAAATACGTTCCGCTTTCCGCACATCTTTCGCACCGTGCGTGGAACGCGTTATGGGGAACCTGCGCTGGAGTTTCCGCGGACAGGGTGCGCCGCCCTACCGGGAACGGCCGGAAACACTCGGGCATACAAACAAATACGAGTGGCCGCTAACGTGAACCATGCCGCCGTGCGCGATCATCAAACGAGGAAAAAGAAACGTCGAGGCCGGCGGTATTGTTGTATTCACAAATGCCACAATCAAAAATGTCTTTAATAACTAAAAAAAATAGTCCAGAGCATAGTTGACTCCCTTCGGCCTTGCTTTCCACCGATCCACATGGGTTGGCGCTCTGGAAAACATCACAAATCTTTTATTTGAAACTGGCCTTGAAAAAGTCAAAGAAAGCACATGACCGCTTTGGTTGCGTAAGCACCGCACCGTACATTAAACATACCGTATTTACTCGATTGTAACATGACCACGATTGTAACGCCAGGGTTGACAGTTCATTACGTCCAGGAAGAAAAAATAAAATTTCGGTATTCGATTGCAACGCGAGGGTCGACTTTAGGTTGCAAAAATCTAGAAAAAAAAACTCGCGTTACATTAGAGTAAAACGGTATTATACGTCACTGTCACGTGCACAGCTCTACACCGGTTACAAGTCCATGATCGCTAAAAAAACCGTGTTGTCTACGCATGTTCCATTGCTGATCACACACTGCATGTCATACTCGGAACCACCACGAAGTCAATTACCACTAGGTTCCTCAAAGGCATTTTTTTTAAGTATCAGGCTTAGACGACGCCCGATCGCAAGTTTGCAAACGGTCTGCAGACGATGGCGAGTCGACGTCGTTAAAGCACGAGACCTGCGACATGTTTGTATTTCCGCTAACACCAGTGATCTCTACTTTACACCGGCCTTTTTACATTTATTTCGCGCTTCCCCGTCAACTTCAAAAACGTTGTTTGTAAAGACTGCGATACGAACATTTAGTGGGCACATGAAAGCCGTTAAAATTTTTTTACGGTTTGCATGTGCCCTGTAAATGCTCGTATCGCAGTCTTTACACCGTAAAAGCAAAGCGTGCAGCGAAACAGCTTCTGTGATATAATACGAGAGCTGTAACTACAGATTACGTAATTGTGATATGCTCGCTCAAAAGAGCTGTCAATCACTGAGCCGAATGTTGTCTGTGCTGCCTGACGCACTAATTTTATTTCAAAGTGGGCGCACAATCTGCACACTGCATACACCGACGAGCTTGCTAGCGCTATTTGAACACACCTACCTGTAAGTTTACGTCGTGCGGTGCTTGGCACTTCGCCGAAAGATCACAAGCGCTGTCTCTTCGAAAAACAGCTTCTTCCACGTCATAGACATACTTGTCATTGCCAATGACAGCTTCCGTCCTTTCGACAGCACACTCTCGCGAAGATACCCGTCCTCACACATCAGCGGAGAATAATCGGTGGCATCGCTGCTCGCCCGCTGCGCCACAGTGCAGCGAAGTGTCCCGATCTTCGCTAGTATTGGGCGTTCCAAAGTACCTACAAAACGACGCACATTGAGCAAAAGCCGCGGTAGTTCAGCATGACGTTCAGCATGCGTTTGAACTGGTTTGAACGTGCCACGAGGTGTGTGAGTGCACATTGAAACGTGCCGTAGTACGCCTCGCGGCGGCTTTGTATTACTGGTTGTTTCTCAGCTAGCTCGCCAGGGCGGCGCAGCTTGTATACATTTTAGGCGCGCCACCTGGGCAGCGCTGGCTACCCATATGGTTCAGATATATTCACTGCCGCCAAGCACGGGTGTGTAATACCCCTGTCACACGGGGCAACTTAAGTGCACATTGAGGGAGTGCACTTCACCTCTAGTGTGATTCGCACGCTGTCACTCGGGAACGCTAAGTGACACTCGCTGCAAAGTGCACTTGCAGGCGAATGTGCTTGCCGAACTCAGTTCGCTGCTAGGGAGTGTATAGTCTCGTTAGCAGTGGATCGAAAATAAATACGTTACTATCTGAAGCCCTTTTCATAGCATTTTTTAAAATCCATTTCGTTATTAGGAATACTCTTACGCAATAAAACGTAACACACCACAAAAAAACTACTCTGCTATTCTCGCTCTCAGGCAGTTACAGCCACGACCGCCAGGGTCATGCCCAGCACACGCTGTGCTATAGCCGCAGGCGCCGCGTTTGCTCGTAAGGTTTATTTTAAGGGCTGCTGTTGTAGCTGTAAAACAATATTACTTAAGATGTGTTGCCTGAAATAAATATCTGTAGCGCTACTTAAGTACTCATCGCCATTACCATAATTTCCAAAGTACACTTCCCTTTCTCGTGTAGCAGCGCGCAGCCAAGTGTCATTCAGGATGCATAGGTATTCATTGATTTGACTATGGCAGTCATCATTTTACGTGGCAGAGAGACAGACATTGACAAACATACATACACACACATACATACATACATACATACACACACGCACATACACACACATACACACATACATACATACATACATACATACATACATACATACATACATACATACATACATACATACATACATACATACATACATACATACATACATACATACATACATACATACATACAATTTTCGTTGAGTAGTCATAGAAATGCTTGCGCTTAGCAGAACAGATATCTGAACGAGTTGGTTAGGATTCATCTTGAAAACAGAGTAAGTAGCAGGAGGACGAAGAAAGATACAACGGTACGGGAGCTGACTGGCATGTGTGATATGGATTATATATGCTTACGCATTTCGAACCATTCAACGATTTGACGGCAATGCAAAAAGCGTAGCAAGTCACTCATCGTCTTTCGTGTCTTTCACATATACAAAAGTCGCCGTCTAGAATTTTGTAATTTTATATTTATGAATTGTTTGGTTAAATGACTTGTGCCAAGAACGAAGTGTCATAGCTTTCGACACAAAGTTTTAGGTTTTATGATTTCAACAAGCGTATACGAGGTGGCCCACGTGTGCAATCCGTGCCCTTACGGAGAACGCTAGATAAGGCATAGATGATCGAAGGACCGGAACATTGGCTCCTTGAACTTTCACGTCTCAGATTTTAAATCTGTAAACCTTTCACATTTGATTTTGAACAGATGTACTTCCTGCATACAAGACTGCGGGCAGTCTAAATCATTCATTTTTATTTGCAAACAATGGACTTTAATGGGAAGCATACTGCGTTCTTATAGTTGAGTACTGAGTACTATAAATCATACGAATTTTCGGGAAATACTGAACACAGAGGCAGCTGTATACGGCTGGTCGAATAACGTGGCTTCATCTGCATCGGCAGAGCACTGAAAAGAAACTCATTTCAGAAGTGGAGAGGAAAAGTGATTTTCGTCGGATGGAAATCGCATGCGGCGAACGCCGCTTCCGTTTCTCCTTGCAATTACGCATTCATGACGCACTGCAGTATTTATTTCGATGCAAAAGTGCAGGAAGCATGTTTCTCAAGCACATAACAGCTCGTGGGGCAGGTACAAGCAATACGATGCGCCTAGTGTCTGCCACATGCTTGTCCCGGCAAAACACTGCGGTTCAACTGCCTGCAGTTGCTGGGAAGCGGCAATTGTAGCATGCAAAGAACAGACTGAGGTCAGTACACTTTCGTATGTTAAAAAAACGTAGGGCAGCTTTGCGCTCGTGACACGAAGCCGGAAGGAGCTGCAGAGCTTGGCGGCCTTCCTTAGCGTCCAGCCGAGGCTAGCCTGCACATATCCTGTTAAGCCTAGATAGAGATACGTGAGCATAGGGGGGGGGGGGGGCAGTTAGGCCTGGGAAAACCAAGTTTGGGCTCTCTGTCTCTATTCATTTCACTCTCTTTCTTTTTCTCTCTGTCGAATTCTTTCTGTTTATTTCTTCCTTTCTCAATCTCTGTGCTTCTTACTCTTTCTGTTTCGCCTTCTCTCTCTCTTTCTCTCTCACTTTCTTTCTCTTTCTGTCCGTCTTTTTTTGGTTCTCTTGCCCAGAGCAACGCAATCGTGTGGTTTTCATAGATGCTTCTTATTCTGGCGTGGATAACCGAGTGGTTACGACACTCGCCTTCAGACCGCTGGTATCCGGGTTTGAATCCAGCCCGGCCAAGAAATTTTAGTTCGTTTAATTTATTTTTTCCTACTGCTCTTCACTTCTCTTCCCCTCTGTTACTTCTTTCCTTCTTCCAATACGTTTCTTTCCCTCCTTCTCTCTATTTTCTTCTCGTTCTTTCGCGCATAGCGAAGCAGTCTTATGGTTTCCATAAATGCTTGTTCAGCCAGCATAACATTGCAAATATTCAACCCCTACTCGGAACGTCCCCTGAATTGGGTATGAGCTACGCCCGGAGGAAAACAACAACAGAAACAAACGCACAAGGGACCGTGTGATTTTGTACAGTAAAACTGTATATGACTCCTGAGATTGCTTCGCTTCGTCGTCAGAACAGCGGGCATGAATACTCCCGTAGAATCTCAGTTGGAAGTTGCCTCTGCGATAAGTAAATCCATCGTAGTTACATTGAACTATATCTTCTGCGCTGGCATGTCGTGTACAGGCAGCATCGGCATGGCGTCTTTTATCTTCTTAGCAGCGTTCGTCAGCCTCTCCGACTACCGAAACATGTGTTTGGCATCGATTTTTTCGAAAATTTTGAATTTTGCCGATGTGTGAATTTTTCCACGTCGGCTTGACGTCTTCTCCTGCCGTGGTCTTTATTCCACTACCACGAAAGTCAATGTAGCCTTAATACAAAGCGTTCTCGTTTATAAACTTGTTTCTTACCGCAGGTACAACGCGTTCGTATGGTTGAAATCTTGTTGCACGAAGAAAGCACGTACATGAGTGCAGATTTGTTGTATTTACAACAAATACAGCTGGTGCCCAAGCGGCGGTAAGAGGCGTCGTCTTCCCCTATTCTGAGCCAGCTTACTAGTTATTTTCATGGCAACATCACCCTCCCGTCAGGTTTATCTCCGAAGAATGCTTGCTCTTAGTGTGGTCCCCAGATGAAAGAGGTACCCTTCTTAAGAAGGTCGTTCAGTGGACGAGCTAGGTCGGCAATATTTTTACAAAGCGACGGAAGTAACGGCATCAGCCCATAAAACTTCGGACATACATCGCCGAAGAAGGAACAGGAAAATTTCGCACAGCGCGAACTTTCTCTTGGTGGGTTGGATTCCTGTAGCATTTACGAGATTCCCGAGCACGGTAATTTCGCGGCGACCAAAATTGCATTTAGATGAATTCAGCTGAAGACTAGCAACGCGAAATACTCAGAGGATAGCTGTGAGGCGCTGCAGGTGGTTTTAAAAGTTGATGAAAGGACGATCACGTCGTCGAGGTAACAGAGGCACGTTGACCACTTCAGGCCACGCAAAAGGGAGTCCATCATGCGCTCTAATGTAGCTGGCGCATCGCACAATCCAAAAGGCATGACTTTGAACTGGTATAAACCATCTGGTGTTACGAAGGCGGTTTTTAAGAGGTCCATCTCATCAACGCTAGTCTGCCAATAGCCTGAACGGAGATCAACTGAAGAAAAATACTTGCATCCATGAAAAAAGTCAAGGGCGTTAGCTATGCGGGGCTATGGATACACACCTTTTTTGTTATCCGGTGAGGTGGCGGTATTCGACGCATCAGCGCCACGAGTTCTGCTTTTTTTCTTTATTAAGACCACCGAGGATGCCCACGGGCTACTCGATGGTTCATTGGTGTGCTTGTCCAACATCTTGACGACCTCGTTTTGTATGATGGTCCTTTCCGCAGCGGAGACGCGGTATGGTCTCCTACGAATGGGACTCGCGTCACCGGTGTTTTGGGATGGGTGACAACAGATGTCTGTCTGAGAGGGCGGTCGTTTAAGTCAAATATATCCAGACAAGATGACAGCAAGTGACGAAGGGCCGTTGTTTGTTCTGCAGGAAGATCACAGTCAGTCATACAAATATTGTCCGCAGTCGACGAGGACGAAGCAATAGGCGACAAAGGTGTGCTGGTACTGGAGAGGGATTCAGTGGCGAAACATGAGATCTCGCATTCTCCCAAAGAGGTGATATGCGCCATGGCATCGCCATGGCGAAGCACGTTCATAGAAAATCCAAAATTGACGACTGGGACGCAAGCCCGATTCTCGATTATGTGGATGGGGCTTAGCAGGGCAATATTTCGCGTCAAAACCACGTCGGTGAGTGGCGACACCACATATTCGCCATCTGGGACGGGAGGACAGGGCGCTAAAGAGAACAGCTGTACCAACTTGTGGGACAGGCGAGCGAACTCAGCAGAATATAAGCGGGGTGATGCACAAGTTGCGGCGTCGGCAGAGAACAGCAGATCCAGCTGTACAACTCCTTCGGAGCAGTGAATTTTGACTGAGTGTTTCGAAAGGAAGTCTATGCCCAGAATGAGGTCGTGCGGCCATCGTTCGAACACAATAAATAAAACAATGACGTAGTGGCCACTAACGGTAACACGTGCCGTACACATTCCATGAACTGGGGCAGTGCCACCATCGGCGACTCGTACTGTGCTCATCGCGGCGGGGGTCAAAATCTCCCTGAGCCTTTGGCGGAGAGCAGCGCTCACAACCGAAAGCTGAGCCCCTGTGTTGACAAGAGATGTCACATGAACACCATCAACTTCCACGTCCAGTAGGCTTCCGCATGTAGGCAGGGTCGGTAGAGGATTTGAAGGCCGGGTAATAGTCGCAGCGTCACCTCGGGGAGCGGCACCGCCTAGTTTCCCGCAGTGCAGCGGCCGCTTGTACATGGGGACGAGGAGCGGTGAATGAAAGGTGAACGTGAGTGACGGCCTTGCGAAGACGGGGAGCGGCTGGACCATGGCGGGACACTGTCGACGTTGATTCTCCGAGTCGGCGTGTAGGGCGAGAAAGTATGACTTTCCGGCGGCTGGTAGTAGTGACTAGGAGACGACCGCCGAGAAGGTGATGACAAGCGGCTGCGGTAGTAATGGGCAATAATGTGTCCAGTATGGGTACAATTAAAGCAGATGGGTCGATCGCCCACGGTGCGCCACTCGGTCGGATTACCGCGGGGCGAAAGAAAACTTTGCGTCTCGCTGCGAGTGACCGGGGGAACCTGGTAGGTGTTCGTGTGACGGACCGAGCAAAGTGA
Source organism: Rhipicephalus sanguineus (assembly GCF_013339695.2). Classification (NCBI taxonomy): domain Eukaryota; kingdom Metazoa; phylum Arthropoda; class Arachnida; order Ixodida; family Ixodidae; genus Rhipicephalus; species Rhipicephalus sanguineus. The sequence continues at coordinate 90,015,821 of NC_051183.1, forward strand.
TGACATACCCAAACTTCCGATTTATTTCCGAACGACAGCTTGCATGTGGGAAATGGAGGGCATGATGTCCCTGAAGTCTGCACGAACAGCAGCCGGATACATGACCTCAAGCTCATGGCAATAAGGCGCTTGATGTCTTCAGCTGCTGTCGGTTGGACGAGCCGTGGTGGGTCTTTGCATGAAGCGTACGCGGTGGTATTTGGTAATCTGTCGTACGCTTCAGCAACTCGACAGCCCTTTGCCTGTTCGAAGCGCCGACACTCCTTGATGATTTCATCGACCGTAGAGCAGTCTTTGCACGATAGGAGGTTCTAGGCATCGTCGCCAATACCTTTTTAATATGTGCGCGATCTTATCTGCCTCGGTCATGCTGTCGTCAGCTTTGCGGCAGAGAGACAGCACATCTTGTGTGTAGGCGACATATGACTCCGCTGACGTCTGAGCGCGGCCCGCAAGTTCTTTCTTTGCGGCCAGCTGAAGACCGACCTATCTGCCAAGCATATCACGCATTTTCTGTTTACATACATCCCAACTCGATAGGTCAGCTTTATGCGCGTCATACCATTGCCGCGCTATTCCCTTAAGATAAAAGATCAGGTACGCTTGCATGAGGGTCGGGTCCAACCTGCAGCTGTCACTCACTCTCTATTACAGTGTTAGCCACTCCTCGACATCAGTCTTATCCATGCCGCAAAAGGGCCCAGCGTCCCGCGGATGGGCGAGGAAGACCGCTGGCACGGAGGTTGACGGTAGGTCTGCCATCGTGGCGGCAGGCAGATGACGTCCGCTGCGAAGTTCCGTACTCGTACCCTGCATGTCCACCAAAATTTTGCACGAAGAAAGTAGGCACATGAGTGGTAGGTTGATGAATTTAAACCAAATATAGCTGTTGCCCAAGCGGCGGTAAGAGGCGTCATCTTCCTCTAATCTGAGCCAGTTTCCTCGTTCTTTTCACCGCAACAATATACTCACTGCCGGCAAGCATGCGTGTGCACTCCTGTAGTTAAGACACTCGCCTTTGGGGCATGAGTGCTGGGGCTCAATCCAACTCGAGTAAGACGATTGATAATGAAGGCGAAAGCCTTATATGCATCATCAAACATGAAAAGTGACCATCGCCATCAGCACGAGTGATGCGAAAAACATAATGCGATGACGTCACCGTAGGGTGCATAATGAGGTGAACAGACGCCTAATGTTATCATCGCGACGCCATAGTAACCTGACCTCACACGATGCCGTCATCGCAGAAAGCTTCCACTGCGCCCGATACTTGAGACTGTGCAAAACCACGGGGGTGAGCTTCTGGGGGGGGGGGTGGTATCAGTGGTATCGACCGAGAAGAAAAACAAGATGGCTTTAGCCTTCGAGCCATATTTGGCAAATGCGTAAGGGACCGTGTGAATTTTGTTTTGCTCCTTTATTTCTTTATTTCGATGGTCGCCTTACGGGACAGAGGGACAGAAAGACCGACGGGTGTCCCACAGAGCAAGAATTCTTGAGGAGGCGAAACTGCGCTCGTTCGCGCGTCCTAATAAAGTCACGGAATCGGGCACAGCGCTCACGCGCCCTCTATCGTGAGAGTCCGCTAGCGCAGAAGGAAAAATGCGCGCGTCCCTCTCAGCGCGCTCTCCAACGAAGCTCGTCGGTTCAAGGCCATTCGTCGCAGATTCGTCGTTCGCTCTTCACGCCCGAATGGATGTGTTTTCGTGCGACCTCGCCGGCTCCAAATTTTAATGCGACAGCAATAAAGAGCTCGTTTCGCAGAAGTACCGGAGTCGGACTCGGTGAGGCTAGCAATTGAGTAGGCGATGCGCTCGGGGCCCGATTACGCTATCGCGTTCTGTACTCTTAAAGGCAAAGCTCAAGCGCACTCCAAGTTTTTAGGTAAATTAACGAGAAAAATGGCGTCACATACAGGAAATTTGCCAGCGTGATAAATTTTGTACACCGCTAAATCTGTAATTTGTGTTAACGTGAACTCAATGAGTTAGGTATAATTTATTTCAACGAATGATGGGACTTACACTATATTCCATCAATTCTATTTAGGTTGTTGCGGCGGCCGCATTTAGATGGAGGCGAAATGCTAAAGGTCCGTGTGCTTACATTTAGGTGCACGTTACAAAACCCCAGGTGGTCGATATTTCACGTTGTCTTTTTTTCTTGGCGGGGGGGGGGGCAGCAGACAAGTGGCTGGGAGAGCGCAGCTCTCCCAGCCACTTGTCCCAGCTTTTCTTGGTATGGCGCACCTTTTCCTTGCAGGACGCGTACCCTCTGCTGCAGTTCGGCACGACACATTTCCGCCTCATCCTGAAGAAGCACTAGTCGAAATCTTGAAAGCGCTCTCCTTTGTCGCGGCGTGAAAAGCGCGCGCAAACACCGAGCAGTCGGCGCCGCCGGCGCAACGCGCGGAAGCCACTGAGAGCGCTTAAGAGAAAGAAACCAGCAAATCGCGAAGGGAACTTTCCCTCCCAAGACCACCTAGGCATGCGCGCGCACAACATGTGAGCGAGGAGCGAGGAGCGCGTGCATGCGGCGGCAGACGTCGTCTGCTCAGGGGCCACAACTAGCAGTTCGTTTCAAGCGCTGTACGGCCTATAATTCTGGCAGTATCGATTAGTAACTACAGCCATAATATCTGTCGTAGCTACCGATTGATGTTACAGACAGAAATCTTATAAATTTTACAATGTACGATGCACAATCACGATTTTTATGCGTCGCGTTCATAGTAGAGCACGCAAAAGATGGCAACTAGAGTTACTGTATATGCTACCTTTAGGTAGCAGAGTTGCGCATCTGTTTTCCAACGCCGCTAGCAACCATGCATTGCGGAGAAGCTGACGCTCGGCCAATTTTTGTATTTCTCGACGACGCCGCTGCAGCTCACTCAATTAACACTAGTTATCGACAGCCAATGCTTATCGCCGGCCTTCGACACGCTAGACATGTTTATCGGCGACGCGGTAGGCATGTCGCCTGCAAAAATAGAGTGGGACTTCACCGCATAGCTGTGGTTGCTAGCCGGACCTATGCGCTACTCTGCTACCTAAAGGTAGCATAATGGCAACAGGCCGAAAGCGTCATCTGTCGTGCTTCGGCGTAAACCGCATTCCGCCGTGACGCTATCGCGCTGCCCTCGCGCGCTGCCGCGGCCTTGAGATTCTCCTGAAATACTTCCTTCTCCGTGGGGTGTCCAGTTTTCTGGTGGAGTCAGCATAGAAATCTTTGCTAAAACCATTCCACGCAATGACGGCAACGCAGTGACGGAGGTATTCTCGCATCACCTTCGCATCACTGGCATCTACAAACGTCGTCTGGAAACCTTAATTTTATTATTTATGAGCTACTCAGTTAAAAGACTTGCGGCATATACGGTGTGTAATTGCTTTCAAGCCAGAAAAGTGTAGGTTAATATTATTTTAACAATCCTATACAATGTGACACACGTGTGCAGTCTGCGATCTATTGGAGGATGCTTGATAAGGAAGATAGCAAGGAACTCGTTGAGCGTTGGCTCCATGCACAACCTGCAGGTCCCCATATGTGATCATTGTTCGTAATTACGTCTACACCTCTTTAATTTCAGGCCGGTCACTGCTCTCCCAAGTACAGCACCTCTAGTTCTCCAAATCATCGAACATTTTTCCAAACACACAATTAATGACACACTCTTTTAGCAAGGGCAGAGTGAAATCACTCTCTCATCAATAAAATTATATCAGTTCCAAGTGGTCAATTTCTGTGCAGATACGCCCCAGCAAGCTTCGGAACACAGAGTGACATATTACGGTACGCGGTGCTAAACAGGAAAGCACAGCGCACTTGTAGCAACGAAGAAAAGTGACGAACTGCCAGCGCGTTTTTCGAAGATGTAGGTGAAATAAATTAAGAAATATGAGTGTTTCACGCTGAGCTACATCATCTTACGTCATCTCCTGCTAAAGTGGACCATGAGGCTATACGAAGCCGGATCACTTGCATTACCGCGTTCCGGTGGCGTTTGTTGTGCATACTACAGACCGCGCGTCGTGGAACGCGATAAGGAACGCTACGCGCGTCCTGTCTTCACTCTAGCCTCCCCGTTAATTCTCGCAGGCCGAGCGGGGAACGCGGTCGACAGGCTCGCGAGGGGGGAAGCGTAGGAGAGGAGGGAGGGGATTAGCGCATGCGCAGTAAGGGTGGTCACGCCGCGCACCACCACCAACACCACCACCATTGAACTACGCCATAAGATGCTTCGCATCTAACACAGTGTTGTTATTTTCGTTTCTCACCGTAAAACGCCGATGTTGTTTACAAGCGTTGCAATTTTCTACCGGCGGAGACGCACGCAGCCGAGACGCAGCAAAGTGCGTTGACGGAACGCACACAGACAAGAGTACTCTTCTGCTAGTGACACATTGCTTGGATTGTTTAGATTCGGTAGAGCGCACTTCAACCCAAGCGTACTCGCCCTAAATACACTTGACTTGCCCGCTTGACACGGCTGTTAGTACTATAAAACGTCCACATTTCATTCTGAACACACACAGTTCCTCCATACGAGAAAGCGTGGCGCTCTCAATTATTCAACTTTTCTTGCGGCTAACCACTGTCCCATAGATGAGTAGTCAGAAATCAGAATCATCCAACTTTTAATGGCGGAGCTCTTAAAAGGGCCCCAAAATTACCCAGAGGTCAAAAGTTCAGTTCTCTCGTTGCATTTCTGCACGCGTCCACACTCAGCGCTAGCACAGTTAGACGCGTTTATTAACCGAAACGAGGTTCTTGCTTGCTTCGCTCTTTCCTACGCTAAGCTGCGTTCATCACCTCGTTTCTCTTAATGAATGAATGAATGAATGAATGAATGAATGAATGAATGAATGAATGAAAAACTTTTATTGCAAAGGAATTCTTCCGGCGAAGGTGGAGCCCTTGGTCCACGGCCCCTGTGGTCTTCGCCATCTTGGAAGCTCTGTCGATCAGCTTGAGCTGCTCTTCAGGCTTCCAGGAGGACGGCGCAGCCTCCGGCTGCTCCGGTGCTGGAGTGTGCTTTATTGGCACCACCTTTGAGCGTCGGCAGGCCCATGTAACGTAATATAGCGTTGGCTGTTCCCCGCATAGCGGGCATTTGTTGTCGTGTGTAGCTGGATAGATTTTCTTAAGTACACTGAGACTTGGGTACGTATTAGTCTGCCGCTGTCTCCAGGCAACCGACCGCTGTCTACTGAGGCCTTTGTGGGGAGGGGGATAAATCCTCCTCAGGGCTCCTTTGTGTTCTAAAATTGCGCGCTATCCTGAGAGCAGACGCCGTGCACATCGCCTATCTTTCACTGCTTTCACTACAGTGCATATTTCTCCTCTAGCAGAACGAGCCCGGAGATGGTGGCGGCCATACCCCATAGAGAAAGACATGAACGCGCCCTGAACTCCGTCCAACTCCAAGCATTACCCAATGCTTCAAGCCCGGGCAAGGAGGCGGCTCCACCCCATCGAGGCAGAAATGAACTTGCCCGCTTCTCTCCGGCTCACAATCTACTGCTGCTACTGCCTTCACCTCCTCTCCCTTAAGGTGGTTGAGCGTCGACTGAGCACTAGTGATGCAGAACTATCGGTAAATTGACTATCGATAGCATCGATAGTTTTCTTTAAACTATCGATAGTGTAAACAAACTATTGATAGTACTATTATCGACAAACTATCGATTGTGCAATCGGTAGTACCATCGTTAATATTACTAGCGGTATTACTGCCACGCGTGTTTACTGCTTTGTTTCGATGTATTCGGTTTTCTCCCACAAAGACTGTTAGCAACGTTTGACCACGCCGTAATGTTTGAGAAGCTTCACGATTGTTTGACATCATTCTGTTAAGATTACGCGCCGGACACGAATAGCCAAGTTTATTCGAGAGCTTACGCGAGCACGAGCGATAATGCTGGAAGGGATGATGACTGATGTATAAAAGACGACGCGTTCCGCCGGTGATCAGATTACTTGACGGCCGACGACTTTTCTCGCCGCTTACAGCGTGCAGCGTGTATCGCTAGTATATTGAGTTTTGATTTTGTGGGCACAAGTTGGCCCAAAGGAAGAGCTGAGTATTCCCCAGTCTTGCTGCAGCATTCTTCACCGTCACAACCACGTGACAATACCATCGATAGTGGTGTGAATAATGATGCTGTTGCTAGCCGGCCATATTTCCGAAACATTGGGATAGCTACTATCAGCTTTGCCTAGTTTATGAGCAATTTTCGGCGAGAAAAATAAGTTATTTCAGCAGTGAAAACGGTGGAATATATCCATCAATAAATTCATATTCAAAAGCAACCAGTTACAACTTTCAATTAACAAACCTAGTTCTTGATATACTTTTAATTTTGAAATCATGAAATGCAATAGAATTTCATGCCGCGATGTTCCACCACAAGTAACGGCTTTCTTTCCGCTACAGCTTAACAGTTTGACTTTACGATCATGTGTCAGCAAAGCACTCTGGTGACGAACGCACGCATGTCAACTTTCTTGCCCTTCAGCCTGCTCCTCCGGCTGCACTATGTACCACGGGCGCGGGGAACCAAGTTTATTCGGCAATTAGCTCGCGCTGTTCATTTTATACTATCGATAATACCATCAAATTTGTTACTATCGATAGCACTATCGATAGTAATTTTCACCATCGATAGTTCGATAGTGACTCAGCTATCGATAGTATCGATAGTACCATCGATAGTTCTGTATCACTACTGAGTATACGTGGGGTTTGCGTTGCTTGCGTGTTATGTTGTGTAATTATTACACATTGGTGGTTATACCGCTATCTTTGGGATGTCATAATGCCGGGCAATGGGAAGAGGAGCGCAGTGTGGTCGTTGTTCGCTGAAGAGGAGAAAACGAAGACTGCAAGGTGTAATAAACGTGGCAAGCACTTCTCGAAGCCAGCGACGGAGACTAAGATATCACTAGCTGCACGCCCACTCAATTCACGTGCCAAAGAGCCATCTCCGAAAGAAAGGTGGTAACGACGAAGGTGACAGTGTTGAAGGACCCTATCCTGACGACACTAATCCGCCTCTTCAGTTAAGTTATCAGTATCTCGCTATTTAGCCGACAGCCATCTCCCGACGATGGGCCCCTTGTGTCCAGTGTGTGAAAGTGGGAATTTTCGCACAATGGACACAAGGGGCCCGTCATCGACAATTTCGAAAGTGGGAATTTTCGATCCTCAGCAAGTCTGTTAAAAAGATTTGGGTCCATATCAAACTCGAACGATGCCTCTCAAACAAAGAGGTATCAGTTTTAAAGCACGAATAAAAAATGTCGATTAATCGATTAATCAATTAAAACACTCCTCCGAAAGCAATTAATCGATTAAAGCTAAACCGATTAACGATGAACGATTAACCGATTAAAAATTTTAATCGACCATCCCTGGGAAGAATCGGCAGACGCGAATGGTGTTCTGATTACTGCGGACGTATTCCATCTTTAATACATCGTTGAATAAATCGTTTGTTGTTGTTAGTCACCGCACTACTTAGTTTCGCTGACAGGATAGAAGCGCCTGTCCTGTCCAGAACGTTTCTGTGTTCTTGCCAGCCAGCATGACCTAAGCGTGCGTCTCCTGGTGCCTACTCGTCGCTCCTCGGAACGGCGTCGATTTCAGAATCGCTTCTTTGCAGAGGATCGAAGTGTGAATGATTCGCGACGGCGTGAATCGCAGCTACTTCCAATAGCTCAGTATTTTCTTCATTACTTGCAGACACTGATGACGGCAGCGACGACGCGGGTGTTGACAAAGGCCAGACTACGGGGTGCGTGCCTAAGAGACGAAATGACAACTGAAACTCGCGTCACCGTTTTTTGTGGCCACGCGATAAGATGGGGGACGTTTCGGGGCGTGACCGCGGGGGCCACCACGCGGCAGCGCTGCCAGTGCTGCAAAGTTGCGGACTTTGCGCCCGTTTTGAACCACGCTCGTTACTGGTCACACTAATCAATATTACAGATATTTATTCATCCCCCCGTGTCATTATCAGAGGTGCTTCAGTACTAAGGGATCGATATCTACATGTTGACGCAAAACACACGACACGCGTAATGTTGATGACATTGCTCCTTTAAATAAAACTGAGGCAGACAAATTAAGCAATGTTGAACCAAACGCTGCATATGCAACTAAACATTTAATGAAATAGATAAACCGGTTATCGATTCATGGCCCTTAAACCGAACGCACCAACCAAATATTGTTGTTGAATGCTGCATCTGCAAGAACAATTTACATAAACATAGCACTTGCGTCTGTTAGTCATGTACACGCGTACAAAACTGCACATTGGCATCCTAATTCAGCCGTAATCCCCACCATCTCACGACCGTTCTCGTGGTGATTATCGCGTACTGGCGACACGTGCGCTTCGGCGTCACTGCAGTTTGAAGAAAAACGCCTTTATTCAGTGATAAATGTAGCGTCTATAGACCCTTAAATGCTGCGGCGCATGCATCTTGACATTTGAATTCTTAAAACAAGTAAAAATGACCCCTCGCTGGCCCTACGTTTCGTTACTTCGGGGTTTTTCCGTCCATGCTGACTATTCGAAAAATATTCGGTATTTTGAACATTCACTATTCGGTTCGAATACCTAATGGAATACAACACTATTTGGTTCATTCTTCGAAATTTTCGAATATTCGCACACCCGTAGCCACTACGAATTCCCCTCCTGCTCTCAAAAAAATTCGAACCCGTTCCTTTCTGCTGCGGACAGCTATCCATTTCGGGATGAAGGCTCACGAAAATACTTCCGAAGAAAGTTAAAAAACAAACTCACAGGGTCCCTTACGCATTCGTCTGAGACGACCAGACCGGCAAAGCCGTCTTATTATATATCTTCGTCGATGTATTGATCATCACCACCCACATTCGTAAGCATTCTGCATTTATCGTGGTTTTGCAGTGCCTCCGTGATCAACCCGCCTTTGACCAAGGAGCGATGTCGTGTGATGACGTCACAAATTTTGTTAATCTGTTCCGTTATCGCGTGATGATAATATTTTGTATCAGTCGTGTTGGCGCTGGCGTCGCGGGACGCCGACGACGCCGACACTGTAACTTCGTGTTTGACGCGGCATTTAAGGCTTTAGATTCAAGATATAGGACGAAAACTGATCTTCGGGCCGGGTCCCTTGGTAAAGGTCAACGAGGTTGTTACACCTAATCTAGATAGAAAGCAGAAGAGCGAGCAAAGCATTAAGAATAATAACCTTTTCGGCCCTGGCGTCGTCACTTGACGACACCGCACAAAAGTTCGGCTAGCACCTCGGAAATAAAACCAAAACTGCTCATTCTTGGGGCAATACTTCTTCAATGATCCCCACTGTGATTGACACCAAAGTTGCGACATATTTGCGGAGCTGGGAACCACAAATGAGATGAAGCTTGACCGAAGTCATGGGTGACGCCGAGGCGTCTCAGGTGAGGCGGCTAAGCGCCGTTTTCGGGACGTCGTACAGAAGCTGTTTCAAGGAGTATCACACTGAAAAATGAGTCGTGGTTCACATTTTGCGTACCCTAGTGAGTAGCTGAAATAAAAAAGCCATTTTCCTGATTTCACAGCCACTGAGCCCTGATAACCTAATTTGATTCCCTGCTAATTAATCCATAAGTACTTGCACCACTGGCTCAATATCTCGTTTTTGGTCTTCTGCGGTCCTAACTATTAAGAAAACACGCACAAAAAATGTGTCCGGCCAAAATAAAAAATCGAGGGCTGAAAGGGATAAGAGTGCGAAAGAGCGTGGAACGAGACGAAGAAAGCTACAGCACAATCGTTTTCCTGTATGCGCTTGTGCTGCAGCTTCCTTCGTCGTGTTCCACGCTTTTAAGAGCGGAGCTCTTTAAGCTTATCCTTGCGCCAGGCACTGCGAACTGAAACTATCAGCATCATGAATCGACACGCACTCTTCGTCCTCTTTTTCATCTTGCGCTGTGCTCCCAGAACACGTGCGTCGTAGTTTCGCCGTAGTGGGACGGAATAACTCTGACAAGCGTGAGAATGAAAGATAGATAGATAAAAAACTTTATTTAGGTCCTGAAGGAGTGCACCCCCGTTTTATAGGGGGATGATCGCGGGCCGCTCCCACGTAAGGACGGGGAGGCCGAGCCTCACCGTCGCGTCGTGGGCCTTCTGGACAGCCTAGAATTGTTGTAGTAGGACCGGGCTCTTTATCATAGAATAAAATTGTTCTTCAGAGAATTCTTGATGCCTTCCCTGTAAAGAGGGGCACCTCAAGACCATATGTCTAAAATCACTGCGATCTTGACAGTCCGGACAAAGTGATGAAATGTCGGAGTAATGACTAACAATGGACAGTGCTGGGCAGTGTCGAAGATACATGTATCTTAGATACCATCTTAGATACTCTTTGTGTATCTTGTATCTGTATCGCGATACGTCTCGGAAAACGTGTATCAGTATCTGTATTTCAGATACATTGAATAATGTATCGTGTATCTTAAGATACAAGATACTGCGATCGCAATTCTTCCGTGCGAAACAATAAACACTGACTGCACTGCGCTTCCCAATCAGATACTGTTGCCACTAAGCCGCCACAATCAAACTAAAGGCAGTGACATCATTTTAACTTTCCGCCAGAGCTTTTAAGCGAGGGCAGGCGATGAGCTCTGAGCGTCCCTAATGATGGCGCAGTATCACGTGGTAGCGCTCGCGTCGTCTCGACAGACCAGCGCGCGAACGTCTACGCCCAACAGACCTTTCATTTTCTCGTTTATTTTTTTCTTTTTAGTTGGGCCAGTGCCATGACACCTGGCTCTCGGCCACTGCCCTGTGCGACGCACTCCAATGCGTGCGGCGTCATTCGCACAAATTCTGATACCTCTGTAGTGTCATTATCGAAGTTTCTCTTGCATTGTGCTTCGTTACGAAGTCTGAAGGATGCAAGAATGGGGTTGCATTGCGTCTCGTGGATTTCGCACATCGGCGACTTGAAACACCTCGTGGATGTAATTTTGTCTTATATTCAATGAGATAGACTTATATGCAAATAAGATTCTAACATCTATAGAACCACCGGTAGAGATGCTGCATCTAACAGAATAAGCACTCAGCTAGCAGTAGCTATATTGGCGTACCTCTCTTTTTCTTTTATTTAATGAGTCTTAAAATCATAATTTGATTGTTAGCACAAACTCTAAGCTATCCTCTTCCATACCATACATTAGCCATGTGTCTGTATTGTTTTTTCCCGTCTGCTTACTGCAATATGTCTTTAACGTACTCCCAAGGTAAGCTATGTGCTTTATTTTTACTTTTAGCTCTCTGCGTCCTTTCTGCTACTGTTTGTGTACATATATTCCACATGAGTTTACTGTTATGTCAAGGCGATGTTGAGGACAAATATATAGAATAATCTGCGCGTGCCTTGAGTATACAGTAACAAAAATTCTCCGTACTACGTAGTAAAATAGTGAAATTGAGCTTGCATTATAATAATGTAAATTATTAGGAGCCATCTTACGGATGTTGGCAAAGGGACTGGAGAGACATTGTACTACAAAATGATCCTTTCTTCTCATGAGCGTCCCAACGAGTGATTTTGGGCTATTTTCCATGGACACTGAATTTTCTGTGGTCTTACCTTAAATGCTTCATTGTCACAGCTATTAGGGGTTACCGGCCGCGCTGGTCTAGTGGTTGTGGCGCTTAACTGCTGACCCGAAGGTCGCGGCGGCCGCATTTCGATGGAGGCAAAATGCTAGAGGCCCGTGTTGGGCTTTAAGACCCCAGGTTGTCAAAATTTCCGGAGCCCTCCACTACGGCGTCTCTCATAATCATACAGTGGTTTTAGGACGCAAAACGCAACAATTATTATTAGCTCTTGGGGGTGCCGCCTCTATCGGTTCCTATGATTATCCACTGTGTTTATTACGGAACCGCTTTTCTATTTTGCTTAGCTAGATATATTTGTTTTCCTTTTTTTAGGCTTCCTAAATGTTTTTACTGTTACTAATGACGAGCTACTTGAAGATATAAAAGTGGCAATATAGTGGCAATAGCGGCGGTGCAACTGTACAATACGACTGAGACGTTTCTGGGGTGCACATGTTCTCTTGTAGAAAAAAAATTGTTAAAAAGTTGCGCATTACTTAGTACGTCGCTAACGAACGCTTTACGTCAGCAGATAGGGAGAATGTAAAAGTCAATGCAGTTTTATGTATTCTACGTAACCACAATGCGTTTCAAAGAATGTCGCTACTAGCGTTCCTACTGCTGTACGCCTACCTGCCTGGTGATTCGGTATTGCGAAGACCATAATACGTTTACGGGCAAGATAGAACTCCCCAGCGCTATTGGCACCATCGTGCGTATGCTTTTTAATGAAGTTCTTGTGATTAGATGGCAACCCGCTAACTCGCCAGCAAGCAGAGCAGCGACTGCCACCAATTACACAAGCGACAAGCGAAAACCGCACTCAGCTAAAGCAACACCAATGGGTTGTTTCGGAATGAAACTAATATGCCTTGAGTAAGAAATACAAAGCTTTTGAGATATTAACAGATATTTCATTCAAATGAAACAAAATTAGTCGCAGTTAATAAATTTCAAGCGAATATTTTTGTGCATAGGCGCTTAGTGCTACATTATCTAGATATATAACAAATTTGCGAATGTATCGAAGTATCTTAAGATACAATTGGAATGTATCGTATCGGATACAAACAGTGTTGTGGTATCTTGTATCTGTATCTCAGATACTTCTTGCCTGAGTATCTTGTATCGTATCGCGATACAACTTCAAAGTATCTTTGCCCAGCCCTGATGGAAAGGCTAAGGTATGTCCCCGTCTGAAGCATGCGAAGAGAGATTGCCTGTGGCCTAGACAACTTTTCGTGCGGGATTGAGAAAGACCTACAGAGAAAAAATTACAGCATATCCATTGGGTGAATGATGATGAGTGGGGCGAAGCTCCGGAGGGCATCATCGGTAAACCGTGAATACGAGTAATTCGCTCTAAAAAAACAGGGCGTGCAAACACGGACACAAGAAAGACGTCAGGACACCACAAACGCCGACTAACCTTGGTCGGTTAGTCAGCGTTTGTGGTGTCCTGACTTCTTTCTTGTGTCCGTGTTTGCACGCCCTGTTTTTTTAGAATGAATACTTACCAACTAGCTCTGCTCTCTGTTATTCTGAGTAATTCGCCCCACTAAAGTAAACACGGGATAAATGTTAAACATCAAACTTTCTCGCATCGGCTGCTCAACAGTCACCTGTGAAGCGCCGGCGGTGGCCATTTCTCCTGATGTAGGGCTTGGCTGGAGAAGTTCCAGACGGATGGCCTCGGGACTAAGGCCTCGCAGTCGGCGACTGTAGCGGTGGACAGGAGTATCCACTGCAGGAACGGGTTGCGGGATCGGACTGGCAGAACCGCTTCGTGAAGGGGTGGTGAGCATCAGGCGTTGAAGTCCGAAGAACCGAAGACCCGAGCGTCGTATTCCTCAGAGAAATTGTGGTTGCTGCTCGAGCTTCCCACTTCGTCGTCCTCAGTTATCTAGCCCGCCTTGAGCCGTGTTTTCATCATATACAAGTAGCGCCATCTAGCGGACACTTCACGAACTAATCATATACAAGTACCGCCGTCTAGCGGACACTTCACGAACTAAACGAGGGGTGGCTACTACATACATCGGGGACGCACGACCCACGGCTGAAGGAGTTTCGCCCCTAAAAAAAAGGAACAGAGAGAAAGAAGGAAAGAAGGAAAGTAAGAAAGAAGGAAAGAAAGAAAGAAGGAAAGAAAGAAAGAAAGAAAGAAAGAAGGAGAGAAAGAAAGAGAAAGAAACAGAGACAGACAAAATTTGAGAGAAAGAGAGGAATTCTTGACGAAAAAAATTCTTGGCCCGCGCACCCACGATCCGAAGGCGATAGTCCTAACCACTCGGCTATCCAGCTACGCTAGCAGGGCACAGCATAGACTTGTATAGTAGAATATGGCAAGGAGGTAGGAAAGGAGTAAGGGAAAGATTAAAGCATACTATAGAATGAAAAAGGAGGAAAGAAAAAGAGATGAATAAAGGGAAGGAAGAAAGGAAGAGAAAGAATAACTGAAAGAGGGAGAATTAACGAAAGATGCATACCATAGGAAGAAAGGGAGAAATGGGAGAAATAGTGTCTATGGGAGCGAAAAGGCATGGCGCTTGAGCCATCATTGGGATGATGGGTGTTACACGGATTTGTCTGAGGTTCGTTCTATCGGCCCTGTTTGGCTCCACGTGGCCTGCGTCGGCTTTGTCGCAAGACGAAGTTCAATAAAAGTCAGCAGTTCCACTAACCACCTTAACCTCTCTAGGCTCACCAATTCAATTCTGGTCACGAAGTTCACAAGGGTTCACTAATGTACTCGAAACGAACGCCAAAACACAGCAATAAACACAGTCGCAAGTGCCTTCGAAGCCGTAAGCACGATGATTAGGCAAATTTGTGTACTACCCATCATTCTCATTGTGCCTGAAGGATCGCAGCGCCAGAGTTCCTTCTAGGTAATTGTTGGAAACTATATGGCTTTATCATGGCCTCCAAAATTAGCCGGCGGAGCAACCGCCTGCTCCTGCTAATCTCGGAGGCCATGGTTTCATCCGCAGATCCACAGACAGTAAACATAAAACCGTTGCACGATTGATAGCAACGCAGTAAGCGGTGCTGCTATCATCATATTTCAAATCTTTGCCATAGAGAATTGTTGCTTAGGACTCACAAGTTAATGTTTTTTTTTTAATTCTTTTGTTAAAAGACTTGCGCCAAGTAGGATGGCCTGACGATTTGTGCAGATTTTGGGGCTTTGTTTCTTATTTAAAGGAACTGATACAAAATGATCCGCACAAGCACCTTGAGCGGTTTTGGAGGCTGGGTGAAATGGCATAGATGTGACAAAGAGCGAGAATATCGGATCCATAGACGTATAGCTGTGTAACATACATACTGCATGACTGATTCGTAAGTTCTTAGGGCCACCTCTGTACGAGCGCTCCCTTCCCGTGACTTGGTCTCCATTGATGTAACAGTTGAAAGAAAACAATCGTATGAATAGAACCAAAAAATCACGTTAACATTACAAGAAACGCGGGTTTAAGAACAGAGCAAAATGGGTGTAATAAAAGGAAAACGATCACCCCATAAACAAAGCGAATGCCTTTTCAACGCTGCAGTGCACAGATAGGTAAATTCACCACGACGACGCAACACAGCGTCGGAAAGTAAACGAAATCGAAACATCTTTTGTTACGAAGCACTCACGGTGACTGAGCATCTGATTCTGAGAAACGGCGTTAAACACGCACGAAGTGAATGCCGTGGTGTTCGTTGTATACGCGGCGCACTGGACTTCACTCACAATGCGAAGTACAGGCCGATTGCGCACGCCGAAGTCACTGAAGATATAGCCCTATGATAGTTCTGTAAAAGGACTATCGCGGTACTGCTGAAAGCAACGACGAGCTTTGCATTTAAATTCGGCCTGCCACCTTCCCAGTGAGTAATGTTCTTTCACTAATGTTCTTCAAAACAGAGGATTGATTTTTCGGCCGAAAGTTTTACAGCGGAGCTCTTATGGTTTTCGTTACAGCGTTACGCGTTCTCATCAACTATCGTCGTCATGAAAGGTTTCTGCTTTTCTAGCGCGTGCAACGCAATAACCCGGCCAGCTTGCGCTCCCTCCGTCCTCTTCTTGATATTCTGCTTCGCTCCGCGAACATGTGCCATCGGCGAAACTCTCACACTGCATCGATATGTCCGGCGTGGAATGGAATAACTCGGATGGACGAGAGAGTGAGTACAGAGAGAGAAAGAAAGAGAAAGAAAAAAGTCATAGTTTCGCCGCAAGGGCGAAGCAATGAATGCGATAGCAAGAAAAGCGGCCCGTGATGGACGCGCTGCGACTACCGTGCGTCCATCACTACCCGGCAGCTGCTAGACAGTTTTAATTTCACGTACGTAGGGACTTCCCATACGCAAACGTGAAAAGTACACGTACGTTACGTGCACGACATCTGAAACGCTTTTAGCTAGGGTGCCTTGATGCCCGCGCGCTCCGCTGAGGGTGAGGACAGGCGCGTCGTCTGCTACGACGGCCGCCATTGCGAATCCCGCCGCCGCTCGGCAGCATGCGAAACGCGCTACACAAAGCGCTTGCGGTGCGCGTATACGTCCCGAAATAAGTGCACGCTAGTGAGCTTTCTCTTTTTCTTTTCTTTTTTGAGGCTTGGGCAGCTTTTATTGCTATTTTTGCCTAAATGTTTATTAAGGAAGCATGTAATTCATGTAAGCTGACGGCCTGTGCATGTGTTATGCGCTAGAGGTAGACGTAGACTCCGTTATGTTGAAAACCAATCCTCTTCCTTACGTCGGAAACGACAAAGTATAAAGCCTTACTTAATTTTCTCGTAAGCTCTGCATTCCAAATACAAAAACAATCGTTTAAAGTATTTGTATACATGTCAGCAGCAGCAGCAGTATATGTATCTGAACACACACAATTTAGTGTTGCGAAGCTACCTAAGCGCGATTAAGCTGGCTCATTTTGCTAAGTTTGCAAGCAATTTACTCGTTTATTATAAATGGCAGCATACATATTATACACAGAATAAAGGGCCGAGGGGAAGTATGGTGCGATTATTCTGCTAAAATGAAACGAAAGCTTCTTTATCATTATTGTTTCTTGCTCACAATCTGTAGCCGCTACTGTATCGGCACTCGAGTTGCACCTTGAGTCCCTATCAAAACGATGAATACGTTGTTGAGTAGTATGCCGTAAAACTTTGCATGCGCGCAGTATCAGTGCGTTTTACCTTCTTCTTTTTGTATCTGCAGTTTCTTTTTCTGTATCTGCAGGTTTTCTCGCATGCCCAATTGCATGCACATAATATTGAGTGTTTCCAATACTGTTTTACACTTTGTGCGGCAGATGCACGGCGTCGGTTATTTGTCTCTTTTATTAATAATAATATCTGGGGTTTTACTTGCCAGAACCATGATATGATTATGAGGCACACCGTAGTGGAGGGCTCCATGAATTTTGACCATCTGGTGTTCTTTAACCTGCACTGACATCGCACAGTACACGGGCCTCTAGCATTTCGCCTCGACCTAAATTCGACCACTGCGGCCGGGATCGAACCCGTGACTTTCGGGTCAGCAGCCGAGCTCCGTCACCACCATACCACCGTGGCGGACGTATTTTTAAAGCGAAAGCCTTAAATGCCTCATCAAACGCGAAATTTGGCCGTCGGCGTTCAGCGTCTACGGCGTCAGCATACCACGACGTTGACGACGAGGGACGAAAAAATCGTCACGTGATGACGTCACCATAGACGTCATCATGTTTTCAGAAATTTTGGCGTGACGTCATAAGTGACGTCATAAGGACGGTTATCAACGCTCGACGCTGGCCGTGAAGCTTCTCGAACACTGCTTCACGGCCAACGTCGAGCGTTGATAACCGTCCTTGCTGGTCAAACTCGAACACATCAAAATAAAAGAAGAAGCGGGCGTGGCATTATGATGCCGTTATCACATGACATCGTAGCTTGGACAAAAGTGGGCAGATCACGGAGGCAGTGCAAAACCAGGTGGGGTGCCTCCGATCTTGGAGGCAATGCAAAACCGCGCTTTGTGCGCAAAAAACTGAGAAGAAGATGGCTTTCGCTTTCGAGCCGTCTTAAGCGTACGCATAAGGGAGCCTGTGAGTTTTTATTTCATTAACTCGTTTTCCATGACGTACTAACTGTACAACTTGACTTTGTTTCTCGTATTTTTTACTGACATAGCGTGTCTACTGTACACAATGCTTCCCCGTCTTGTTGTTGTTTTCATGCGTCTTCTTTGTATAGATGTTTCGCGAGAACTGTTTGTATGCGCATTCCTGTATGAGCCTCAGGGCTTACATTATTAATAAATAAATTATGCTTGCTGAAAGAAATAAGATACTGAATGTGTGTGTGTGTGTGTGTGTGTGTGTGTGTGTGTGTGTGTGTGTGTGTGTGTGTGTGTGTGTGTGTGTGTGTGTGTGTGTGTGTGTGTGTGTGTGTGTGTGTGTGTGTGTGTGTGTGTGTGTGTGTGTGTGTGTTAATATCCAGTGTACAGGCCATTTATTTGTGCGCATTAATGCTGCGCTGACAGAAGCAATTACAGAAATAAAACGCAAATCACACAATAAAACACAACTGCCACTAGTCGATTCACAGTGATCGTAAATGATTAAAAACACAGAAACTGCGTAATTATTTAAGACAGGACGAAAATGCAACCTTGAAACACAGAAACAGGGAAGGACAAGAATCATTTATTTGGACACATACATACATGGGAATCAGACCAGCACAGAAGGCGTACTTGAAACACGGAAAGGAATATAAAAAACAAGAACCGCCGTGGTTTTTACTATGGTGCTTGACTGGTGACCCGAAGGTTGCGGGATCGAATCCCGGCCGCAGCGGCCCCATTTCGATGGAGGTGAAGTGACAGAGGCCCGCGTACTTAGATTTAGGTGCACGTTAAAGAACAACAGACGGTCAAAATTTCGGGAGCCTTTTACTATATACGGCGCCTCTCATAATCATATCGGGGTTCTTGGGACGTAAATTCTCACAAATAATTATTATTAGGAAAAAAGAAGGATCTGATCTGCAGACAAACACGCACAATATATTCCATGATACATTTCAAATCACAAAAGTAGCGAAAGCAAAAATCAAAGGCAGATACAGGACCAACCAAGTGCAGTAAATAATGTTTGGGAAGAAAAATGCAGGATTCATGCACACGTGAACCAAAGCATTTTAAGCATGTAGCTGATATCAGTGTGTCCATATATTACGCAAGGTTAACACCGGCAGGTTACCCTTGCATGTGCATTCGAAATACCGGCCGGAAACTTACGCCTGCAAGTGCATAATGTGTTCTTCGGATGCCGCTTGTCACGTTTGATTTTTGCTGTCCAAAGAAACCTCGTATCTTCTAAAACGATACAGCTCCCAGCGTTTCTGGAATGATTGCTGCACTGCGGCACGCAACACCCGGCCATGGTGACGGTAGCGAGCGCATAAAACTGGAGGGAAACGAGCACCGACCTAAAAAGAGCACGCGCGCCACGCACAAGTGACCAGGCGGGGGATTCAAAATGGCGGCCACGCTGCCGCCAAGGCCGCGGAGGCGGCACCTGCCCTTTCAAAAGCTGACACCACTCTAAGCGGGGGCGCGCGCATCGAGGCACTCTACTTTTAGCTAGAGTTACTGTATATGCTACCTTTAGGTAGCAGAGTTGCGCATCTGTTTTCCAACGCCGCTAGCAACCATGCATTGCGGAGAAGCTGACGCTCGGGCCAATTTTCGTATTTCTCGACGCCGCCGCTGCAGCTCACTCAATTAACGCTAGTCATCGAGAGCCAATGTTTATCGCCAGCCTTCGACACGCCAAACATGTTTATCGGCGACGCGGTAGGCATGTCGCCTGCACAAACGGAGTGCGACTTCACCGCATAGCGGTGGTTGCTAGCCGGACCTATGCGCAACTCTGCTACCTAAAGGTAGCATATACAGTGACTCTACTTTTAGCTACACACACGCGACGCGCGGTGAGAGCTGCCACGTAGCTTGATCTGCTGAGAATCATGAACACTGCGGTAGTTTGTTCGAGCGCCCGCGCGAGCAGAGAGCGGAAGGGCAAGGTTCTCGCTGCGTAAATATAAGAAGAAGCGAGAGAGCTGGCTGACGCCTTTAAGTGCGCCCGCGCGCTCCTAGCGCCATCTCGCTGGTAATGAAGAAACGTTTATAAGCGCCTTCGTCTCGGAGGGCTGCAAACGGTAAAAGGTGTGTATATAACGCTCGCCGTTAGCTACCAGAGGGATGTACGCTTTGTGGAGTAGTGCTTAGCGCACCGCGCTGCGAATTCAGAGGCCGCTGGTTCGATTCCGCGCTTCGGAAGCATAAACACTTCTTCCGCTGTTACTGTTCTGACGGAGGCTCCACTTCGCTATATAATAAACACTTCTTCCGCTGTTACTGTTCTCACGGAGGCTCCACTTCGCTATACAATAAACACTTCTCCCGCTGTTACTTTTCTCACGGAGGCTCCACATCGCTATATAATAAACACTTCTTCCGCTGTTACTGTTCTCACGGAGGCTCCACTTCGCTATATAATAAACACTTCTTCCGCTGTTACTGTTCTCACGGAGGCTCCACGTCGCTATATAATAAACACTTCTTCCGCTGTTACTGTTCTGACGGAGGCTCCACTTCGCTATATAATAAACACTTCTTCCGCTGTTACTGTTCTCACGGAGGCTCCACTTCGCTATATAATAAACACTTCTTCCGCTGTTACTGTTCTCACGGAGGCTCCACTTCGCTATATAATAAACACTTCTTCCGCTGTTACTGTTCTCACGGAGGCTCCACATCGCTATATAATAAACACTTCTTCCGCTGTTACTGTTCTCACGGAGGCTCCACTTCGCTATATAATAAACACTTCTCCCGCTGTTACTTTTCTCACGGAGGCTCCACATCGCTTTATAATAAACACTTCTTCCGCTGTTACTGTTCTCACGGAGGCTCCACTTCGCTATATAATAAACACTTCTTCCGCTGTTACTGTTCTCACGGAGGCTCCACATCGCTATATAATAAACACTTCTTCCGCTGTTACTGTTCTCACGGAGGCTCCACATCGCTATATAATAAACACTTCTTCCGCTGTTACTGTTCTCACGAAGGCTCCACTTCGCTATATAACAAACACTTCTTCCGCTGTTACTGTTCTCACGGAGGCTCCACTTCGCTATATATATATATACATAGAGCGAAGTGGAGCCTCCGTGAGAACAGTAACAGCGGAAGAAGTGTTTATTTCGACAGTTTCGGCCTCTCTAGAGAAATGAAGGCAGCTCCGCATATATATATATATATATATATATATATAGGAAGGCATTTGAGACACGACGTACGGAGCACAGTTTATTTCGACGTTTCGGCCGTGGGACCGGCCTTCGTCTAGGAAATACATACATATATATATATATATATATATATATATATATATATATATATATATATATATATATATATATATGGGGAAGTGCGTATCATCTAGGCGATTGTTTGGTACTTCAAACCCTAAAAATGTAAAGCAGTCGCCCCAGCAGCCTGCACCCGCATCTTATTTGCCCTAACGCACGAATGCGCGTCTAAATAGGCCGCGAGCGCTGTCCAGACAAGGAGGCTTCATTGTTCGGGCGATACAGGCGATGTAGATGGTTACATGAAGCCATGGCAAGGTGCCCATGTGCAAAGACGGGAAGACAGAATGCAGTTATTGTGTGAGCAGGCCGATCAAGAATGTTGCGAGGTGACGATCAGTTCGATCTGTCGCATCAACCAACAAATTACGAACGACACCACGCCGCTCATGTTCGGGCATTTACAGCACCAAGGAACTGCGACCGCGCCTAGCGCTATTTTTAAGCAATACCGCTGCCGACGTTTAAGTCCGTTGTTCCGTGCATTTCTGCGGCGTGCAGCATCGTCAAAATTAAACTATGTTCGTGTCTAGGGGGCCAGATTTAGTAATGCTATAGCGTAGCGGCGTACGCCGAAGAAAACACGCATGTGTTAATATAAGAAAGAAATTACTACATCATTTGCTTCTTTACTTCCGAGAAACCGAGAAATTCATTAAGTGCGGTTGTGATAGGCCGAGTTTTAGTATATATATATATATATATATATTTCACGGTCATCCTTTGAATTATTACCCCCATCGTGCCTTCGCTGAGCAGGGATTCACGTTTGTCGATGAACACGCATTCCGTAATGCATTGTCTGACAACTCTGCGTATGCAGGCCGCGCACACATATTACATGTGCGGCGGCATGGTCGAAGTAAGCGTAATCGTAAACGCATTTTCCACGAGCATGCATGCCAAATTCATCCGAGCGCGCGCGCTCCTCTCCGTCAGATAAGGTTTTACGCGCACAAAAGCGGACTGCGCGATTGCTTCATTGTCATGCGTCGCGACCTTGGACGTTTTACGGCGAGGAATCTCTCCCCCTTATATTGAGCGAACGCGGGCTTCGTCGCATCGTCATCCCTCTTTTTTTCTCGCGAGTCGAATTGATCAGTGCGCGTGGCACTGAGGCCGTTCTGGGACGATCGATGGCGCTTCGGAATCCGCGCGTCGTTGCGTGCGGTCTCTCCGAGGCCTCTTTATGTACTTCTTTTGTCCTTCGTTCCTTTGTCTCGGCGAGCGTCCGCCGCGTTGTGTCGGCGCGCGCCTTCTCCGTGTTGTTTGTGTGCACGCGCAGCAGCTTTTGTCGAAGCGCTGCGGGTGGTGCCGCCGTTATTATTGAGAGAGAGAGTGCGTGTGTGTGTGTACTACAGACGCGTGCGGATCGTCTTCTTCCTCCTCGATGTATAGTTTAATGCAGGCTGCCCCCGATATATGTAGCGTCGTGTTCGAGAATAGCGCGGCGCGTGGTGGCCGTAGTCGTCGTCACACTTGGCCGCTTTCTCTCGCCTGCGCAGCGCTGCCGTGGCGGTCGGTCTCTTCGGGGTTACCAGGTTAGTAGGGGTCGCCCGACGCGCGGCCTCCATCTTCGGCTTCGGCGCCATCTCGCGAAGACCACCGCTGAGACGAGTGCTCCGCTTTGCCCTTCGTACGTGGGTGGTTTGATCTGCGTTCACGCAGTGCAGTGAAGTCGGTCGTATATAGTAACCATTATATGCTCGTCTATAGTGAAACTACACTTACGATGAACATAAGGGGACGTCCTCGCGTGTCAGTAAGGAAACTGCTTTCGTGCCAGTAAGACTGATCGCCTGCACAGAGAAAGCGAATGAAGGGCAGTGAGGCTGAGTGGACTTCATATACAGTTTGCGAGCCCGTCCCGTCTCGGTGTTACAGTGGTTACGGTGCTTGGCTGCTGGCCAGAAAGTCGCGTGTTCGATCCCGGCCGCGACGATCGCATTTCGCTGCGCGGAGCGTGCTTACGGCAGTACAGCCGGGTACATCTCAAAACAAAAAAAAGTCGGCAGATCCCACGCACTGTGGGAATCGATGCAATGCGAAGCAGCCAGCAAAGAGCTGCATACATCGCCTTGTTTGTCTTTGAGCCAAATGAAATCATTCATGCCATGGCATCTAGTCCACCATATATCGCATGTTTGCCATGCACGCATGCATGCACAATCTAGTGTACACCATGCCAATGAAACGCATATTCTGGTATATAAATGCATGACCTGTCGTTTATGTTCATCACGCACTCGTGTCATGCCATACCAATTTTGGTATATATCACGTTAACAAAACGGCCGGAAGCGCACCATGACAGTGGCATGCAAATCATACCGTACATGACATCCACAACATGATTCGCATGTTAAGACCTCTCAATTATTTTCGTCATACAGTCACATCGCGCAATACCAGTTTTGGTGTATATCAAAGGAGCAAAGTTGCCGCGAGTGCACCATGAGTAGAGCATGTAAATCATGCCATACATGACATGAATATTATGGTTTTTCATGTTACCACCTGTCACTAATGTTCATCATACAGCCACATCGCGCAATACCAGTTTTGGTGTATATCAAGCTATCGAAACATCCGCGAATGCACCATGAGCGTGGCATGTAAGGCATGACATACATGGCATGCATGTCATAGTTTTCATGTTACCACCTGTTATTCATGTTCTTCATACAGTCACATCGCGCAATGCCAATTTTGGTGCATATCAATCTAGCGAAACGGCCACGAGTGCGCCATGAGCATGGCATGTAAATCATGACATACATAACCTGCATGTCATGATTTCCATGTTACCACCTCTCATTTACGTTCGTCATGCAGTCGCGTCGCGCAATACCAATTTTGGTGTGTCAAGCAAGCGAAACGGCACGAGTGCGTCATGAGCATGACATGTAAATCATGTCGTGCATGTCATGATTTTCATGTTACAACGTCTCATTTACCGTCGTCGTACAGTCGCTTCGCTCAATAGCGATATTGGTGTACATCGAGCTAGCGAAGCGGCCGCGAATGCATCATGAGCGTGGCAATTAAATCATGACATACATGACATGCATGTCATGGTTTTCATCTTACCAACTGTCATTCATGTTCTTCATACAGTCACATCGCGCAATACCAATTTTGGTGTATATCAATCTACTGAAACTGTTGCTAGCGCATCATGAGCGTGGCATGTAAATCAGGTCGTACATGACTTGCATGTCATGATTTTCATGTCACCACGGCTCACTTACGTTCGTCATACAGTCGTGTCGCGTAACACCAATTTTGGTGTACATCACGCAAGCGAAACGGACGCGAATGCACCATGAGCGTGGAATGTAAATCATGACATACATGTCATGGATGTCATGGTTTTCGCACTACCAGCTGTTATTCACGTTCTTCATAAAGTCACATCGCACAACAACAATTTTGGTGTATATCAATCTAGCGAAACGGCCGCGAGTGCGCCATGAGCGTGGCATGTAAATCATGTCATACATGACATGCATATCATGATTTTCATGTTACCACGTGTCAGTTATGTTCGTCATACAGAAATGTCTCCTCATACCAGTTTTCGTATGTATCCCTTCATTTAAACGGCCGCGAGCGCCCCGAGACCATGTCATGTAAATCACGCTGCACATGACATGCGCGTCATGATTTGCATGTTAGGACCTGTCATTATGTTCGTCATGAACTCTTGTCACGCCGTACCAATTTTGGTATATATGAAATTAACGGAACGGCCGCAAGAGCCTAAATGCCGTGGAATGTAAATCATGCTGTTCATAACATGCGTGTCATGATTTTCATGGTATGACCTGTCATTTATGTTCGTGATAAGGCCATGTTAGGACACAGCAATTTTGGTATACATCCGATTAACGGAACGGCCAGGGAGCCCAAAGGCCGTGGAATGTAAATCATGCTGTTCATGACATGCGTATCATGTTTTTTATGATATGACCTGTCGTTTATGTTCGTAATAAGGCCATGTTATGACACACCAATTTTGGTATACATCCGATTAACGAAACGGCCAGGAGAGCACAAAGTCGTAGGCGGCTAGATATATAGATAGATAGATACGCTCAAAGTCGCAGAAGTTCGCTAAGAAATGCTTCGCATTTAAAACACGCGCTGCAGTATAAATTGGATGCTGTGCGACAACCCACATGCGGTATAAGAGACCAAGTACACCGGAAAAGCACGTAGCTATGGCGTAGTGGGTAGAACATCAGCTTCGCATGCAAGAGGTCCGTGGTTCGAATCCCGGTGCCGGACAATTCCCAACCGGATTAAAAAAAAATCCGCGTGATGATGGAATTGTGTAAAAAGGCCTGGGGTGCAGCCTCACTGGCGACCACAGCCAGCAATGCACTCCCTCACCAGAGCAGGATTGGCCACCCTGGTGTAGTACTTGGCCACTACCTCCCACATTAATACACCAATTAACCCTCGGCCCTCAGTCCCCAGCGGCTGCGAAGCAACTGACCAAGGCGGCGGTCAGACCTGCGACGCAGCAGAGGGTGCTAAGAATCTCTGGGTCCGGACAGGCCGTCATTGGAATCTGAACTTGGCTACATATAACGCTAGAACTTTATCTAGTGAGGCGAGTCTAGCTGTACTATTCGAGGAATTAGACGGTGTTAAATGGGATGTAATAGGGCTCAGTGAGGTTAGGAGGCCACAGGAGGCTTATACAGTGCTGAAGAACGGACACGTCCTATGCTATCGTGGCTTAGCTGACAGAAGAGAACTAGGAGTGGGGTTCCTTATTCATAAAAATATAGCTGGCAATATAGAGGAATACTATAGCATTAATGAGAGGGTGTTATGTATCGTGATTAAGTTTAATAAGAGGTACAGGATGAAGGTGATACAGGCCTATGCGCCTACATCCAGCCATGATGATCAACTGGTTGAACGCTTCTACGAAGACGTAGAATCAGCAATGAGTAAGTTAAAGACACAGTATACTGTACTGATGGGCGACTTTAATGCGAAAGTAGGCAAGAAGCAGGCTGGAGATCATGCAGTTGGGGAATATGGCATCGGCTCTAGAAATGCCAGAGGGGAGTTACTAGTAGAGTTCGCAGAACGCAATAATTTACGGATCTTGAACACCTTCTACAGAAAACGGACTACTCGTAAGTGGACGTGGAGGAGTCCTAATGGCGAAACTAAAAATGAAATAGACTTCATAATGTGCGACCACCCGGGCATTATACAGGATGTGGAAGTAGTTAACAAGATCCGATGCAGTGACAAATAGAATGGTAAGATCTAGAATTCAACTAGACGTGAGGAAGGAACGGCAGAAACTGATACGCAAGAAGCCGATTAATGAACTAGCTCTGCGAGGGAAAGTACAGGAATTCAGAGTTTCACTTCAGAATAGGTACGCGGCTTTAACCGAGGAAACCGACCTTAGCGTTGACGAAATGAATGATAATCTGACTAGTATCATTAAGGAGTGTGCAGTGGAAGTCGGGGGTACAGTCGTTAGACAGGACACTGGTAAGCTATCCCAAGAGACGAAAAACCTCATTAAGAAACGTCAAGCTATGAAAGCCTCAAATGCAACAGACAAAATAGAGCTGGCGGAGCTTTCGAAGTTGATCAATAGGCGTAAAGTAGCCGACATAAGAAAGTATAATATGGAGAGAATTGAGCATGCTCTAAAGAACGGAAGAAGCCTCAAAGCTACGAAGACAAAACTGTGCATAGGCAAAAATCAGATGTATGCGTTAAGGGACAAGGATGGCAAGGTCACAACCAATATGGATAGAATAGTTGAGATAGCGGAAGAGTTCTACAGAGATCTGTACAGCAGCCGAGACAGTCAGGATGATAACGTAAGAAGCAGTAATATCCCAGAGGAATCTGACATCCCACCAGTATTAACAGGAGAAGTAAAGAAAGCCCTAAAGGGAATGCAAAGAGGCAAAGCCGCTGGTGAGGATCAGGTAACGTCAGACCTGTTGAAAGACGGTGGAGAGATTATGTTAGAGAAACTGGCCACCCTGTATACGAAGTGTCTCTCGACAGGGAGGATACCAGAATCTTGGAAGAATGCCAACATCATCTTGATCCATAAGAAAGGGGACGTCAAGGACCTGAAAAATTACAGGCCCATCAGCTTACTGTCCGTTGTCTACAAGCTATTCACAAAAGTAATTGCTAACAGAATTAATACGATATTAGAGTTTAATCAACCAAGGGACCAGGCAGGATTTCGTACAGGCTTCTCAACAATAGACCATATTCATACTGTCAATCAGGTGATAGAGAAATGCGCGGAATACAACCAACCCCTATACCTAGCCTTCATAGATTACGAGAAGGCATTTGATTCGGTGGAGACATCAGCAATCATGCAAGCACTGCGGAATCAGGGCATCGACGAAGCCTATATAAACATAATGGAAGAAATCTACAGCGCATCCACAGCCACTATAGTCCTTCATAAAGAAAGCGACAGAATCCCAATAAAGAAGGGCGTACGACAGGGAGACACGATCTCTTCAATGCTATTCACCGCGTGTTTACAGGAGGTTTTCAGGGCCCTAGATTGGGAAGAATTAGGGATAAGAGTTAATGGAGAGTATCTCAGTAACCTGCGCTTCGCTGATGACATTGCATTGATGAGTAACGGGGGAGACGAATTACAGCTCATGATTACTGAATTGGATACGGAAAGTAGAAGAGTAGGTCTGAAAATTAATATGCATAAAACTAAAGTAATGTGGAACAATCTTGGCAGAGAACAGCGCTTCGCGATAGGTGGCGAGACGCTGGAAGTTGTAAAGGAGTACGTCTACTTAGGACAGGTAGTAACCGCGGAGCCGAACCATGAGAGTGAAATAACTAGAAGAATAAGGATGGGATGGGGCTCATTCGGCAAGCATTATCAACTCATGAATGGTAGTCTACCACTATCTCTCAAGAGGAAGGTATATAACAGCTGCATCTTACCGGTACTTACCTACGGAGCAGAAACCTGGAGACTTACAAAGAGGGGTCAACTTAAATTGAGGACGACGCAGCGAGCGATGGAAAGGAAAATGATAGGTGTAACCTTAAGAGACAGGAAGAGAGCAGAGTGGGTCAGGGAACAAACGGGGGTTAAGGATATCATAGTTGAAATTAAGAAGAAGAAATGGATATGGGCCGGCCACGTAGCACGTCGGCAGGATAACCGGTGGTCATTAAGGGTAACTGACTGGATTCCAAGAGAGGGCAAACGCGTGAGGGGAAGACAGAAAATTAGGTGGGTAGATGAGATTAAGAAGTTTGCAGGTATAACGTGGCAACAGAAAGCACAGGACCGGGTTGATTGGCGGAACATGGGAGAGGCCTTTGCCCTGCAGTGGGCGTAGACAGGCTGATGATGATGATGATGATATATATATATATATATATATATATATGTATCTATGCCATGTGTCCTAGACGTGGAGCTCGCTGAAGGTTCACTTGCTGTTGTTCAACAGTGCTTAATATGAAAATGCATGAAAAAACCTATTTTTGTTTGTTGAGCTTCGAAACAGCGCTAGAGCTTGTTATGCCAGGGCTCCCAACCCAAACTTCCTTGCTTCGACAAGGCATTCAAGCTGGTAAAACGTCTGACGCAACCAGCATCAACACCAGCTGATGCAACGAGGCGGGAGCCTTACGCAATCCCCGGCAACTCCGGCGCTGCGTCTGACGCAACCGAAGGAAATCTCTCCCGCAACGTGCGGTAAGCCCTCTCATCCGCGGATCCGGTTCGAGCCAGCGACCAACGGCGGTTCCTGATTGGAGGCTTCGAATTCCTGGCTGATGCAAGTGATCGCCCAGGGCTATAAAAGAACCAAGCTGCGCGGAGAGAGAGAGAGAGAGCGAACGAAGAAATCCCGGGTCGTCGTCGCACCGCTGTGCGAGCCCGATAAGCTGTCAGCCCCAGCGCCGAATATGTAACGCCTCTGTATATATGTATATAAATTTGCATTAACTCACCGTCGCCTTGATCGCTCCGTCTATCAGCTCTGCGCAGGAGCAGTCGCAAGCTGGGACACCTGTTAGCCAACAAGCTACTACAGAGGTTCCGTTTAGTTCTGCTCTTTAACAGTTCCGAAATGTTTGCGTTTGGGTGCCAGCTTCGTATTTTCAAAAGCAATGAAAATCTTCAAATTCGCCATTTTTTCCTAAGCTAACTCTAGCTCTCCCGAGGCATTCTAAATATGAGTGCGGTTTTCAGCAATCTGTGTTTTCGTAAAAAAAATCTTTAGCGGTGAAATAGACTGAAATCTTACCGGAAAAAAATTTGTGAAATCACATGTTATATGCGACTCCTCACATATTTCACCGTATATTTTGTACTGAAGCAGTCCAAGTAAAACTACTCATGATGCGGCGTTTGATAGAAGACTTCATTGCTGAGAGCACATGCGCCATTGGCGCGCATCCGTTGGTGTAGAGGCAATATGGTGAGTTCCCGACGTGGACGAACTGCTACGTTGATTCTCCACGCCACAGCGGACGTTGCGGAGAAACTATTTCGGCGCTGTTTATCGC
Organism: Rhipicephalus sanguineus; assembly: GCF_013339695.2. Taxonomy (NCBI): domain Eukaryota; kingdom Metazoa; phylum Arthropoda; class Arachnida; order Ixodida; family Ixodidae; genus Rhipicephalus; species Rhipicephalus sanguineus. Next base: position 90,045,471 of record NC_051183.1, read on the forward strand.
TGATGCGCGGATTCAATTTGTACTTCAAGAGTTATCCCTTCTATCAACAACAAAAGAAGCGTACTTGGAATTCTGGCGGCTGTTGCTGCTCACTTAATTTGCCGCGTTCCGCGCATCATACTGATCGAAGAAGTGCCGCCTAAATCAATGACCGCAACATAAAACACACAAGAGGCACGCAAAAAAATCGACTGCCTTCAGTGCAAACACAACCAACGCCCGCCGCACGCAGCGCGCCGCCATATCAGGAAAAAAAAATGTGAGAGGACGACAGCGGCGACACCAGTGGCCACAGCCTCAGCGCCTAAACAAACTTCACATTAGGACACGGCAGCTTCTCGGCTTAAATAACAAAGAATTGTTGGGGGTTTACGTCCCAAAGCAAGGATATGATTACGAGAGACGCCGTAGGGGGGGGGGGTGCTCCGTAAAGTTCGACCACCTGGGGCTCTTTAACGTGCGCATAAATCAAAATATACGGAGCCTGTTTCCTTTCGCCCATGTCAAAATGCGGTTCTCGGCTCAAGCATCAAATTGTTTATGCATGTGTGTGTGAGTACAGTGCGTTGACAATCACGCGAGGTGATTCGGTTGCATCATGCGTTTGACGGATATTCTTCTCAACCTTTACATCCGTAGCGTATGTTATGTTCAAGTTCATCATTATCACAAATGTGAGCGCTGCGGCGCAGCACGCGTCGTCTCGGTAGGGTACATTCCACGAAGTTCAAGAATTAGCTGCTCTGAAGTGATCATTATTTCTGTTTGTTTCTCGCGATCGAATCAACATTCTCAGCCGTAAAACCCGTTTATTTGTACTAATAATTATATATTATTCATAATAATTATACAGTAACTGGACTGCAAACAAACGTAGCTTTGGAAAGGGAGCTCCACGGCCTCGACCACTCACCACGAAAATGTTCATTTATTTCCTGTCAATCAATAAGAAGCAAAGAAAAGGTGCTCACAAAGGTTGTAATATGATAAGGGAACACAAATTCGATCCTTTCTATTGAGCGTTACCTTGCTCCATTTTGCATTACCAACTGGCCCGAAATGCTATCAATTTGAGCCACAATGATTTTTCACATCATACTGATCATACTTTCCATTGCTTTCTAGCATAATCACTGTGTTGGGCGCATCACCGTTATGAGCTCAGATTCTCTGGAATAGTAAAGCATGGTACGCCGTCATTTTCCTCAACCACCATTTCCTCCCTCTTTCCAAGCATTTCCGCGAGTGTGGACGTGGTAACCCACTATTTTGCTGGTACTCTCCACCATAGCCCGCCATCCTATCTACTATAACCCTCTCTCGTACACCACGCCAGCCACCGCTGCCCTGTACTTTCCACTATAAACACTATGATAAACACAACCAACTAAGGACAACGCGGTCTACCTCCAGAAATTTCGCACTGAGATAGTCAACAACAATAGCAAATACGTTCGCGTTGTTCTACATTGAGGTAGCCAGATGACTTTTATTCATGAAGACATAGCTCGCAAGGTCAACCGCAATGTGGTCCGCAATACATGGGTATCGTTAAACTCCTTCGGAGGCACACCCTCCTCAGCAGCTGAAAAACGCAACGGGTGGAAATGCAGCTCCGAAATTGATGCGCGAATGTTGAGGTTTGCATAGAAGCTATAGTTGTCGCTCTCGTTTCCATGATGTAGATGTGCCGGCGGCCGACAACGAATTCATTCAATCGTCGAGAAACCAAGCGAAGCTTCTGGCAGAAGGTAGCTCGGCAGGTGCTGCCGCTGGTTCTGGGATTGGCTTGGTAATAGGATCTAACTATTTCTGGCAAGTAATCACCGGCGAAATCATCTGATGCTCACACGTTTCAGGATTAGTGGCAGGTGACACAATATTCGGCTGCACTTTGCACGGCCCAGTCTGCCAAAAGACCCTTCTTGGACCGTGGCCTCAACATATAAGCGTATTGCGAGTGAATACAGTACAGAAATAAACTTCAGGGGAAATCTTAGACTTTCTCCCAAATACAGTTTCTGATCATCCCTGACTCCAGCTAATGCCCTTCTGATAAACCTCGGCTGTGTAAACAGGCAATCATACAGTCTGGTGGCTGATACTCGGTCGCAGTACCGTGGAAAGACGACCGCAAGCATTTCTTCAATGATAACATCGTCGCAAGGCGAGTGAGGCGCATGCCGTTTGGGTCCAAGACTAGCCCTTCTAGAATATTCAGTCCTCTATGCTATATCCTGCACGCTTATTCGTCGAGAACTGAATCCTCGCTCATCCGGATCCCAACTACTGTGACCTATCAAGTTGGCGTCGGACTACTATGAAATACGTCATCGGGAACCTACAGTACCGTCAGAGGCCTCATCGTTCTGAAATATTGATAAGGGAATATCTCCTGAAATAAAACATCTGTATGGGTACCGTGAAAGTTCTAATCGAAGTACAATGGCAGGCTGTGTCACAGGACTCAAAGATGACCGCGAGAAACCATCATTTTGACCACTGACTCGAGTGGTGCAGGCATATCTTGATCGTGATTGACCAATCGTTGCTTGCTCCATCAACACAGGACGGTAAAGTACTAATGGGCAGGTAAAGTATGTGCCCTTCCAGCAAGGGCAGGTACTTTACCTGCCCTTGCTGGAAAGCTGTAATTCTAGCACAAGAAATAAAGGAGCGACGTGACGACAACTTCACGTGCAAAGCAAGAACTCGCCTAGCAAGGTATTTAATTTATATTGTAGTAGCGCTATCGAAAGGAAAGTCACGGAGAGGACTTCGGAAGATCAAAATGAACACGACCGCATACGGCATTTATTTGTCTTTCTGTAAGTTCATGTAGTTGACTACTAAACCTTTCAAGCCCACGTGAAATTATCTGTCTGATCAGGTGACTCCGCAGGTTCTCTAACCAACGACCATCACAGCTTGGATTGGTGGCTTTGTTTTTGAGATCAGGAAGATGTTGTTACATTCAAAGGCGCCTTTGCGTATTCACTCTTTTCGTGGGGTTCCGCTTGGGAAACGTGGTGTGGGACGAATCAGCTCAGGCGAGTAAAAGATGGGGAACCGCAGTTGCATTACCTTTGTGTCGTCTCCGTGATCTCGTTCATGGCTTTCATACATGCGCCAGCGATCCGTGTCGAGTACTCTGGCAAAATCGGTGCAAAATGATGACCGTAACGTAACACATCGTCATAGAATATGTAACTCATAAATAATAACTACTGATATTTCAAAGTTAGAGCATATCCAACATAGCCCTTTTGCAAGATTATGGTGGTTCTGTAAAAGTTTTAACAACAAAAATAAAAAAGCAACAGCCTGTGATAGGAATATATGAGGCACATGCGGAAAACATGTTACGGTACAATGTAAAGAACAATTTTAACCTTTTGCATGCCGATTGTTTGGGGCCCCAATTTTCACCCGCCTCAGCATGTTGGCTAACTATACAAACCCTAGAGTTTTTCGAAGTGTGTAGGGTATTGAACCAGCAATCACTGAATTTAGTAGCCTAATAGTGGGTGGTAATGGAACCTGACTGCCATCCCCCCGATCATTACGCGATGGTTAATGATGTAATGACACTCAATCATTCTGACAAATTGGGTACCAACACTCGTTAAAACAGCAGGCAGCAAAAAATGAACATCGATGTTATATCTTTGACATGGGGTGATCACTGATGTATTTGCAAGAAACATAGGATAAAACTATATTTTGCACTTTTGCACTTCGGGAAAGCAGTATACTTCACGGACGTTTTACTGCGAACGCTAAGGAAACATCCGGGGGATCAATACAATCGACTCAGAAGGAGAAGAAGAAGCGCATGGCTTTCGCCTTCGTTTCATCCTGCGCAAATGAAGAAGGGACCGTGTGACATTGTACAGTGAACCTGTGTATGACTCTACCTTGGGACTGCTTCATTTGGTCGGCAGAATAGTGTACATAAATATCCACGTAAAACCTGCACTGTAAGTTTTCTATGCGATGCGTATGCGCATCAAAGTTGCATTAAACGCTTTTTCCCGCCCTAGAAAGTTGCTTTCGGGCAGCACCGGCATGGCATCTTTTTATCGTCTTACCAGCGCTCGTTAGCACGTCTTTGGCATAGAACTTTAGGATTTGTTTAAAAATTTCCCAATGTGTAAGATATATATATATATATATATATATATATATATATATATATATATATATATATATATATATATATATAACCAACAGGAGCTATCGCAGAGCAGCATTACCCTTCACGTATAATTGACGACGCTCTCAAGCAGGCCGATTTTCTAGACCGTAAAGATCTCATCAGCACTGACAAGCGATTAGCGCCGACCTCACGAACTAACCTCATCCTAACGCATTCTGCATCTATTCCTAACGTGTCGCGCAATCTCAGTAAGCGCTACAACCTATTGGCACAGAGCGATCGGCTTAAGAACATTTTCACGGAATCACCAAGAGTGGTTTATCGCCGATCAAGGAACCTGCGCGATTCGTAACTTCATCCAAGACTAAAGCGATAGCTCCTGTTGGTTGTCATCCTTGTAACAAACCACGGTGTAAAGTTTGTGCGCATATGATCACTGCAAAGACCGCTAAAAGCACAGCATCTAATTTTTCAGTTAAGATTAACGGAGACTTCAGCTGCGACAGCATAACGTGATCTACTTACTTGAATGCTCAGTGTGTCACATGCAATACATCGGTCAGACCGAAAGATCATTTCGTATCCGTTTCAACAATCATAGAGCACACGCTAACACTTTGCCACATCTTCCATTGTCTAAACATGTTCGGCTGCCAGGTCATTCATTTGACAAAATCATGGTGACGCTATTACAATCAGGATTCAAATCTCACCATGATCGCGAAGTTCGAGAATCCTTTCTGATCCATAAATTTAACACTGTATCGTCCGGCATTAACGAGAGCGTAGGAAAAGTGTCGTGTCTTTCTGTGATGTCTTGATGTTCGAATTTGTGTCATAACTTCAATGAAACGCGCCTAACTCAGCTGCAAAAAAGTTTGATTATTGAACGATCGCTATCGTCTTGTCTATTCATGTGCAACTATCGAGACTAGTGCGGTCAATGGCTCATCGTTGTAAGCGCTTGTTCATGCCCTTGATGCAGCTTGATGTACCACATTTGTTTTATCATTGTTTTGTAAATTTTGTACATTCACTTCACCCACGTGTTGATGCCCATAAAAGCGGCTGTACGCTTGTACTTGAGTTCATTCTGACGAAGGCCGTGCCACGGCCGAAACGTAAATGAGTAAAAATATGCAATTTGTCGTAAGTGTGCTCCTTCATTTCTTCAACTATATATATATATATATAATCTGTATAATGAAATAAGAGAATGGCATGAAGGTCAACCAGAATTCTAGCATTATTTCCGTGTAGGTTTGCGCCTTGTCCTGCGGAAGGCTTTCCTTCCACTACCACGAAAGTCAACGTAGCCTTCGTACAAAACAGCCTTTTTAAAACTCGTGTGTCACCGTGCATACAACGCATTCATATGACTCAAATTTATTCACTACTGGCAAGAATGGGTGCGTACCCCGGAGGTTATGACACTCGTTTGCGGCGCGTTGGGGCCGGGATTCAACCCAGCGCGGCAAAAAAACTTTATTTTAAGGCAAAAGCCTTAGATGCATCATCACCATGCCCGTAGTCCGGGTAGGGGGGAGCTAGGGGCCCGGTGCCTCCTCCCCCCCTTAATATTTTGTGCAGTAGGTGTTTTTACCAAATATAAATAACGAAAATGTTTTTCTCAAATATTCATAGTTTTCAGCTAGTGCACCCCCGTCCCGGCCCGAAAAATATTGCCGGCTGCGGGCCTCATCATCACACCCGCGAAGTGACCATCGGCATCACGGTTTGTGATGCAAAAAATATGTGATGACGTCACCTTAGGATGCATCATGACGTCGAATGACGAAATATTTGTGTCATCATTCAAAACCAAGTGGCGGACGAAAGCATTCGGGGGGAAAGGAAAGGGGAAGTGATCGGTGGAATCGACTGAGAAGAAAACGGCTTTCGGCTTCGAGCCATATTTGCCAAAATGCATTAAGGTGCCGGGCGACTTTTGTTTTACTCATGTATATCTTTATTTCGATTAGACACCTTACGTGACAGATGGGTGTCCAGTTTTCTCGTGGCTGAAATGAAATGAATACGCATTTAAAGCCATTACACGAAATGACGTCGACGCAGTGAGCTGGGGTAGTCTCATTTCAGCCTTCGAAATACTGACATCGGCAAACGGCTTATAGAAGTCGTAATTCGCCAGGTGCGATGTGTCATAGCTTTCAACCTAGAAAATTTTAGGTTTTTTGTAATTTTAATAACCTCATACAAAGTGACCCGTCTGTGGCGTTCGTGCTCTATTGGAGGACGCTTGATAAGAAATAAACCGTCGAACTTGTTTAACATTGGCTCCATGCACAGTCTCCGCACAACTGTTGACGCACATCTACACAGGCAATGCGTGATTACGCGGACGCCCAAAGAAAAGTGTATTCAAAGCTGTTGTATAAGAGAGCGCAATCGTATAGAATAGCAGACGAGTTGCAGCTGCCAAATGACGAACTCGGGAATCTCACGTTTGCAGTGAGCGTCGGAACCCGGCGAAATCAACCACAGCGGATTTTAACGGCAAATAGAGAAGAAGGCAGCATAACGCCCGAGCCAGTCGAAGTACGGACAGAACTGATTTTGAGCGTCTTTTTGCCCAACCAGCGCAGTTAGACGACGATGATTTCGAGCACAGAGTTTTTTCGTTCTGCGATGAACTTCCAAAGTTGAGGAGCGAGGATACCGATGGATTGCACTCCCCAGCAACGAAAGATGAAGTCTCGCAAGCCCTTAGAGATATGTATGCCAGATCGTCACCTGGCCCTGATGGCATCCTCACGGCCTTTTACGTACGTTTTTTTTTCGAGATTCTTGGGGATCTCCTGACTGACGTGGTGAATATTTTTATTACCGAAGGAAAAAAAGCCGCTATCGTTCAGAGATGGCAGTGTCGTTCAGTTGTTGAAGGAGGGTATGTATCGGTCTAACCCCAAGTCGTGGAGGCCGATCACTCTCCTCAACACGGACTATAAACTCGTGGCAACACTGTTAGTACAGCGGCTGAGACCCCTGCTGAACTACTTAGTGTCACCCCTCCAGTCTTGTGTGGTCCCTGGCCGCTCGGCTTTCGCTATGCTGACGCTGATCAGGGACCTCTTTTATTGTGCCAAAGAAAAAGGAATTTCAGGAACTTTTGTAGCCCTCGATCAAGCAAAGGCGTTCGGCAAGGTCGAGCAGCGTTACTTGTTTGCAGTACTGAGGAATTATGGCTTGCCAGACGACTTCGTTAGGTGCTTTGAGCTGCTCTATGATGTCACCAATAGTCGCTTCTACTTAAACGATGACATGACTAAGAGCTTCGTGGTAGAAAGGGGAGTTGGACAGGAATGTCTAGCCGCTCCAGTTTTATTTGTATTGCCGTTAGATCCCCTCATCAGAAAAGTCGCGATGTGTCCCGGAATTAGAAGATTCCCCATGCCAGGGACTGATGAAATTAAAGTTACAGCCTACGCTGACGATATCTCGATATTTGTAAAAAACAAGATTGGTTTCACCATGTTTTTGGAGCTCTTTGAACAGCACTCCGCTCTTACTGGCGCGTACTTGAATACCGGCAAAAATAAGGCGACGCGCTTTGGAGCCTTCGGCGACGATCTCCCAGGTGGGGTTCAATTTGTGGACGCAGTCAGAGTCCTCGGAGTGATCTTTGAAGGAGGGAGCATCGCAAATAGAACATGAGAAGACGCAATAGCCGAAACAAGGGACGTGATAAACAGGACTTCGGAATACAAGCGGTCACTCGCTGCGAGGGCAGGTGTGGTGAAGACGCAAGCGTGCGCGTATGCTCACTACATCGCAAATGTTGCGCTGTTGCCACGCAGTTTCGCACAGCACCTGAGGACACTTACGGGAGAATTTATCATCATCATCATCAGCCTGTCTACGCCCACTGCAGGGCAAAGGCCTCTCCCATGTTCCGCCAATCAACTCGGTCCTGTGCTTTCTGCTGCCACGTTATACCTGCAAACTTCTTAATCTCATCTACCCACCTAATTTTTTGTCTCCCCCTCACGCGTTTGCCATCTCTTGGAATCCAGTCAGTTACCCTTAATGACCACCGGTTATCCTGCCGACGTGCTACGTGGCCGGCCCATATCCATTTCTCCTTCTTAATTTCAACTATGATATCCTTAACCCCCGTTTGTTCCCTGACCCACTCTGCTCTCTTCCTGTCTCTTAAAGTTACACCTATCATTTTCCTTTCCATCGCTCGCTGCGTCGTCCTCAATTTAAGTTGAACCCTCTTTGTAAGTCTCCAGGTTTCTGCTCCGTAGGTAAGTACCGGTAAGATGCAGCTGTTATATACCTTCCTCTTGAGGGATAGTGGTAGATTACCATTCATGATTTGATAATGCTTGCCGAATGAGCCCCAACCCATCCTTATTCTTCTAGTTATTTCACTCTCATGGTTCGGCTCCGCAGTTACTACCTGTCCTAAGTAGACGTACTCCTTTACAACTTCCAGCGTCTCGCCACCTATCGCAAAGCGCTGTTCTCTGCCAAGATTGTTCCACATTACTTTAGTTTTATGCATACTAATTTTCAGACCTACTCTTCTACTTTCCGTATCCAGTTCAGTAATCATGAGCTGTAATTCGTCTCCCGCCTTACTCATCAATGCAATGTCATCAGCGAATCGCAGGTTACTGAGATACTCTCCATTAACTCTTATCCCTAATTCTTCCCAATCTAGGGCCCTGAAAACCTCCTGAAAACACGCGGTGAATAGCATTGGAGAGATCGTGTCTCCCTGTCGTACGCCCTTCTTTATTGGGATTCTGTCGCTTTCTTTATGAAGGACTATAGTGGCTGTGGATGCGCTGTAGATGTCTTCCATTATGTTTATATAGGCTTCGTCGATGCCCTGATTCCGCAGTGCTTGCATGACTGCTGATGTCTCCACCGAATCAAATGCCTTCTCGTAATCTATGAAGGCTATGTATAGGGGTTGGTTGTATTCCGCGCATTTCTCTATCACCTGATTGATAGTATGAATATGGTCTATTGTTGAGAAGCCTGTACGAAATCCTGCCTGGTCCCTTGGTTGATTAAACTCTAATGTCCTATAATTCTGTTAGCAATTACTTTTGTGAATAGCTTGTAGACAACGGACAGTAAGCTGATGGGCCTGTAATTTTTCAGGTCCTTGACGTCCCCTTTCTTATGGATCAAGATGATGTTGGCATTCCTCCAAGATTCTGGTATCCTCCCTGTCGAGAGACACTTCGTATACAGGGTGGCCAGTTTCTCTAACATAATCTCTCCACCGTCTTTCAGCAGGTCTGATGTTACCTGATCCTCACCAGCGGCTTTGCCTCTTTGCATTCCCTTTAGGGCTTTCTTTACTTCTCCTGTTAATACTGGTGGGATGTCAGATTCCTCTGGGATATTACTGCTTCTTACATTATCATCCTCACTGTCTCGGCTGCTGTACAGATCTCTGTAGAACTCTTCCGCTGCCTCAACTGTTCTATCCATATTGGTTGTTACCTTGCCACCCTTGTCCCTTAATGCATACATCTGATTTTTGCCTATGCACAGTTTTGTCTTCGTAGCTTTGAGGCTTCTTCCGTTCTTTAGAGCATGCTCAATTCTCTCCATATTATACTTTCTTATGTCGGCTACTTTACGCCTATTGATCAACTTCGAAAGCTCCGCCAGCTCTATTTTGTCTGTTGCATTTGAGGCTTTCACAGCTTGACGTTTCTTAATGAGGTTTTTCGTCTCTTGGGATAGCTTACCAGTGTCCTGTCTAACGACTGTACCCCCGACTTCCACTGCACACTCCTTAATGATACCAGTCAGATTATCATTCATTGCGTCAACGCTAAGGTCGGTTTCCTCGGTTAAAGCCGCGTACCTATTCTGAAGTGAAACTCTGAATTCTTGTACTTTCCCTCGCAGAGCTAGTTCATTAATCGGCTTCTTCTTGCGTATCAGTTTCTGCCGTTCCTTCCTCACGTCTAGTTGAATTCTAGATCTTACCATTCTATGGTCACTGCATCGGATCTTGTTAACTACTTCCACATCCTGTATAATGCCCGGGTGGTCGCACATTATGAAGTCTATTTCATTTTTAGTTTCGCCATTAGGACTCCTCCACGTCCACTTACGAGTAGTCCGTTTTCTGTAGAAGGTATTCAAGATCCGTAAATTATTGCGTTCTGCGAACTCTACTAGTAACTCCCCTCTGGCATATCTAGAGCCGATGCCATATTCCCCAACTGCATGATCTCCAGCCTGCTTCTGCCTACTTTTGCATTAAAGTCGCCCATCAGTACAGTATACTGTGTCTTTACCCTACTCATTGCTGATTCTACGTCTTCGTAGAAGCGTTCAACCAGTTGATCATCATGGCTCGATGTAGGCGCGTAGGCCTGTATCACCTTCATCCTGTACCTCTTATTAAACTTAATCACGATACATAAAACCCTGTCATTAATGCTATAATATTCCTCTATATTGCCAGCTATATTTTTATGAATAAGGAACCCCACTCCTAGTTCTCTTCTGTCAGCTAAGCCACGATAGCATAGGACGTGTCCGTTCTTCAGCACTGTATAAGCCTCCTGTGGTCTCCTAACCTCACTGAGCCCTATTACATCCCATTTAACACCCTCTAATTCCTCGAATAGTACAGCTAGACTCGCCTCACTAGATAAACTTCTAGCGTTATATGTAGCCAACTTCAGATTCCAATGGCGGCCTGTCCGGACCCAGAGATTCTTAGCACCCTCTGCTGCGTCGCAGGTCTGACCGCCGCCTTGGTCAGTTGCTTCGCAGCCGCTGGGGACTGAGGGCCGAGGGTTAATTGGTGTATTCATGTGGGAGGTAGTGGCCAAGTACTACACCAGGGCGGCCAATCCTGCTCTGGTGAGGGAGTGCATTGCTGGCTGTGGTCGCCAGTGAGGCTGCACCCCAGGCCTTTTTACACAATTCCATCATCACGCGGATTTTTTATTTTTTTTATCCGGTTGGGAATTGTCCGGCACCGGGATTCGAACCACGGACCTCTTGCATGCGAAGCTGATGTTCTACCCTGCCAAGGTGAAGACTAGTTGCCTCAGTCTGCCCGCAGAGCGCGGCAGTCTGGGTCTTCCGGATATTAAGATCTTCACTAGAGCAGTGACAGCAAAAACAATCTCTAGGTTGTCTGCTGATCTGGAACACCCAGGAAAGAGCTTTCTAATGTACTGGACAAGTACTCTAAAGACTACGTTTACAGAGGAGAGGTATAATGGACCGCAAGCTGAGAAACCGCTCGAGTTTTACAAGAGTGTGTACGACTTTAGGCGCACAGTGGATCAAAAAATGGAGGGGAAAGGGCTTGAAGAACTAGCGCCAAAAGATTTAAGTTACTTGCTGATGGAAGAGAAACTAGAAGACGAAAATAAATGAAAAACCAACCGAAGACGATGGAAGACTTGGAAGCCGATGGAAGTCCCTAAAGTGGTTCGCGAATTTGACTGGCTGAGTAGATGGAGCGTGTTGCCGAAGCGTCAACGCCTCGCCAGATTCCACGTGACACCAAATGATAGATGCGCGAATTGTGGGCAATCCGAGACCACTAAGCATGCGTTATTCGAATGCGTTGCTACTAAAGGGGTGTGGCACCTTGTTTGGTGCACCTTTGGAGTTAGAGCTACATCACTGTCGGAAAAGAATAACGGCAAGTTTGCCCTGTTGATGCTCTTGGTCACAATGTACGTGCTTTGGAGACGTCGGGGCCAGGCAGAAGCTCGTCGACAACCATAGCCTGCAGCGTTTTTAGCCATTCACCTTATTTATCAAATTGTTTTCGGATACCTAGTTGACGAGCTGGAAGCGAGTGATGTTGATGCCTTCTTAAGGTGCTGGCACACTCGGTTTTTCGCATTAAGGGGGGAGAAACTGGAATTTCCAGCAGCGCCATACTGAGTTCGGAAAAAGAAACGAGTTACCCGACTCCCCGTGCTACACTTCCCCCTCCCCCTTTCTTTTTCCTTTCCCCTTTTTTTGCTTTATTTTCCCCATCACCTTGAGAAGTGATTAGTTCATATGTTTGTTGTTGCATAGTTGCTTGGTAGCGTACAGTGTATTACCCCAGTCTGTATAAGATTGCGTCTAGCGTTTGTATAAGTTACACTGACGCAATTCATAAGTATTTAGTTTATAAGCGTCTCTTGCGCTTGCGTGTACAGGCTCAATAAACTTTCCGTTGTGACAATCGCTAATAATTTGTTCTGAGCATCCTTCCTTTCGGGACGGCTGACTGCTCTCCCTTAGTAGATTGCATATAGTTCCATAAATAGTGAACTACTTGCCAAACACACAAATAATGAAAACCTGTCTTGGGATTGGGAGAGCGAAGCCACTCTGCCATATTAGGGAACTGACAGCCGCGCCAAGCAGGCAAGTTAAGTCCACATGCGGTGAGTGTCCGTCAGAACGCTGAATGACCCTTGAGGGTATGCGGTGTTTATCTGGAAAATAGAGAGCACTTGTAGCAAAGAAATGGTGACAAACTGCGAGCGCGTTTATTGAAGATGTACGTGAAAAAAAAGTTACGAAATATGATTATTTTGCGTTGAATTATATATAAAAACAAATATTTTATTGTCATTAGCACCGGCGGACAAGCATGCGGCCAAGATGCAGCATAGTGCGTTCATGGAACGCACACCTACCGGAGAATTCTATTCTACAGGTGACACTATGCTTGCGTCGTTTACATTTGGTGAAGCCCACTTTAACCGAAGTGTTTCGCAGTAAGTACACTTAAGTTGTTTGCTTGACACGGTTGTTAGTATTGTAGATCGTTTGTATTTCATTTTGAAGACACACAGTTTCTGCGCACGAGCGTGCAGGGCGCCCTCAAACATTCATTTTCTTTGCGGCATACCGCTATACCATAGTTGAGAAGACGCGGGGTCTCCCCTGTGTCTTTCTAGACCCAACTAAAGTTTGCATTGTCATCATCATCATCATAATCATCCTAATATGATCAGTATATCTCTTTAGGGTTGAGGTTAATTCCGCGGGAGCGTCCTCCGCCGTTTTAGAGGCGATATGTGTAAATGAAAGAAATGGTACCAAATATGAAAAAGTCCGCCTGCAAAAGCGCATGTGCCACGAGAGTGTTGAAAGAGAGCAAAAAAGAAAGAGAGAAACAAAAAGGAAAAATAAGAACAAATTGAGAATCAAAGAAAGCGAGAAATAAAGAAAAGTTTTGTGGAGGACATTTCGTTGAGTAGCATAAGAAAATTATTGATGACCTCGTTTCCTTGCTACGTAATGCCACCAGCTCTGCTCTTTAATTAACCAGCCTTCGCGATGTTAACTCAGTGAAGGTGCTTTTTCGTGAACACGGATGCATAAAAAGAGCTGTGTACGGCTGCTTGACTCACGTGTCTTAGTCCGCATCGACAGAGCTGACGAACAAAAACCATTGCTGGAAGTTAAGCAAGTGGCGTTCGTCGTACTGCAAACGCATGCGGTGAACGCCGCATGCGTTTCTAATAGCAATGACGCCTTCAAGGCGCACCGCAGTATTCATTTCCACAAAGAACTAAATGAAACAAGGGTCACAACCACGTAATAGACGGTAAGGCGCGTTCGAACAATACCATGCACATCCGTCGCATGCGCTTCCCGGTACGTGATCACGGTTGAACGACCTGTGGTTTCTGCGAAGCGACAGTTATGGCATATAAAGACAGAGTGACGTAACTATTCTTTGGTACCTAAATTAAGAACACGCCAATTAAGTGATTCCTTTCGTGTTTCTTTTCTTTTTGATTTTTCAACTTTTTCCTTGTTCGTCCGTTTCTACCTCTCTCAATTTCTCGCTTCCTCTTTCTTTCCACCCCTCTCTTTATCTCTGTATTTCTTTCTCTTTCGTTCTTTCTCTGTCTGTCTTGCTCTGTTTCTTTTGTAGCTCCTTTTCGTGTCTGTTTACTCTATCTAAATCTCTCGAAGTCTTTCTCTGCCGTTGTATCTTATTTTTTTCTCTTACTTCCTTTCTTTCTCTCTATTTCTCTATTTGTCATTCTTCAATGCTACTTAATGTATCACACGCCGGACAAATTGCCGCAGCAGGACAGCGCATACCGGCAGCTCCAGTTCGGGTAGCGAAGCAGAAGATGAAGAAGAATACGAAGACAGTGCACCGGCAGAGTTATTGCGTGGTGCGCCGTAGGCTCAGCTATGCCAGGTGCGGGGCGACGTGACATGTCATCTAAGGTAGAGGCCGTTCACCATGATGATATATGCCGAGGCGAACCGGGGGTTTGCGAAGCTTAAACAGCTCAGCTTTTAAAATGGAATCTGCGACCACTGGGAGAGTCAGGCAGGGGACATAAGGCATGCTGACGATGAACGCAATAGAGAGAGAGAGACTCTTTATTGGGAAAACAGAGATTTTTGCCGGCGTCAGTATATAACTGCTGGCATGCTACTCTGTGTAGGGATGGGGAAGGGGATTGACAGACTAAAGAAGAGAGGGAAGGAAATAATAATAAAAAGAAAGAATATAAAAAATGAAATGCGCAAGTGAGCCTGATAGAAATATTTACAACGAGTGTGTCAGGTAAGTGAAGCCTTTGCTGTATGAAATAATCATGCAATCATTAAAACTTTGCTACTAGCCCAATGTTTGACAAGTAATTAAACAGGGACTGTAAAACCCGTCGCTGTTTAGAAGGGCCGGGCACTGGACCTAATATGTTGGGCAACGTTAATTGATCGTGACAAATCATGTCCATTTGTCTCTCAAACAATGCTCTCTCATCGCGGTACGCGCACCAGTCCAGTAATATGTGCTCTACTGTCTCTATGCTGCCACAGTTATCACAGCAGGGACTAGTCGTGCGCCCTATGCGGTACAAATAACTGTTGGTGTATGCCACGTTCAGTCGAAGACGATGGTACAGTGTCAATAAGTTTGGACTGTGTCCAATGTACTTGCGTTGAACGAGCATATGAAATATGTACGCTGGCTCCTACACGCTCTCAATCATTGTCGCAGCGGAGCATGCGGAATCGTAGAAGCCACTAGAGAAAATGAAACTTTGTTATCTGACCAGGCGCGCGTTCTCTTCGTCCAGAGGAGGGTGACTTCTTTATTCCAGGTAGCCATGGCTTGCAGCTGATGTCAGAGCCATGTCCACCAGTCGGAGCTGGTCCTCAGGGTTTAGTGACGTCTGCAACGCCTTCCACTGTTCTTCCGGATTTTCTTGGATGCTCTGTTCGTCTATGGGCGGGATACTTTTGTTGTTTCGGCATCCCCATACCATGTGGTAAAGGGTGTTAGCACTCCCCGGGCAGTATCTGCACTTCCTACTAAAGTTGCCGGGGTACATTGCGTGGAGTAGTATTACCGTGCGGATAGGTGCCTGCCTGGAGCCTTCCCCAAGTCACTGCTTGCTCTCTAGTCAGCCTTTTGTGAGCAGGTGGATAGTGGCGTCGTTGCTTCCTGTAGTGCGCGAGTATTTCTGAATATTTCCTCGGTATTCGCTCCTCTGCGTTTCCGGATTCCGAATATCGCTGCGGGGTAGCCCGACGTGTATGCTCTCGGGCTGCGGCATGCGCCGCTCGGTTAACCGCTAGAGATTTATGCCCCGGTGTCCAGAGGATACTTGCATCTTCGAAGTCGCACTTGAGGAGAACTTGAAGGGCTGATCTGCCAATTGTTCCTTTTAGGAATCTTCGACACACTTCTTGTGAATCTGTCACGATGGTTACTGACGAAGAACGTGTACTGAGAGCTAATGCAATGCCCAGTTCCTCTGCGGTGGTTACATCATTTGCATGTGTCGAAGCAGCAGCGAGCTCTCTACCTGTTTCATACACCACGCTGGCTACATATTGGTTTAATCCTCCTGTATTTTGCAGCATCTGTGTATCGTACGCTCTCATTGTTGTTATAGCTCGCTAGCCTCTGCTGTAACAATTGTGCTCGTGCTTGTCTTCGTCCCTTATCATGTTCCGGGTGCATGTTCCTAGGTATTGTACACACATGTATTTTATCCTTGATTTCATGGGGAATCTACTGGGGCAGGTGTGCTTCTTTTTCGACTGTGTAGCCAAGGTTCCTTAGAAGTGCTTGTCCCGTTTTTGTAAGCTTTAGTCTTTCCAGTTGGTTCACGTTTTGCGCTTCAATTAACTCTTCCCAGGTATTGTGAACCCCCATCTTCAGGAGTTTTGTCGTGGATGTGGTCGGCGAGAGTCCCATGGCAATTTTATAGGCTTTGCGGATGAGGATGCTCACCTTGTTACGCTGGCAGTTCTTTATGTCCACGTATGGAGTCTCGTAGGTTACGGTGCTTGTGAGTAACGCTTGAGTCATAATTATGCAGTCCTCCTCTTTCAGTCCATGGCGTTTGTTTGCAACTCGCTTGATGAGATGCGTTACTTGCTGAACTGTTCGTTGTAGCTTTTCTAGCTCTGCTCCACCGGTTCCATCTTTTTGAAAAAGAAGGCCGAGGATGCGTATTGTGGAGACTCTGGGAATACTGATGACCCCAAGCGTCACTTCAGGATCCGGGACTTCCTGCGGCGGGCGGCCTCGTGTGCGTCTCCGCAATACCGATGCACTTCTATAAAATACAACACAGGTAAATTGACAGCCTACCTGGCGATCGGCATTTTTGGAGGCATAGTTCGGGTACGCCCGCTCAGCAGGACACGGCGTACACTTCACAGCCGCTCTTCAATCGTCGGGCGGACGTTGATGTCTGAGGCCATATGTTCTCCACTGTTTTTAGATGCGAAGGGCGTGTGTCCCGCGGCGTTGGCGTTGGCGTCCGCACTCACACTACGCATGCGCAACTCTCCTCCTTCCCTATCTCCAACAGCTGCGCGTTACTCTCTCCACTTCTCTCCCAGCACCTGCTTGTGCTTCTCCTGCAGTCTCGCTTCTGCTCTCGCGGCACATGCGCTACTTTCCTCCTCTAGTCTCCTCTCCTTCAAGTGTGAATATAAAGCGGGTAGAGTGCTGCGCGCATTCACTGCAGCGCTTGCATCGGTTGACTCCTCTGAAATACGGGCTCGACATGCCGAAATTCCCTCCTGCGCAACGCCGCGATGAGCGCCAGCGCATACGCGACCCCTCCTCCTCTCTCTCTTCTCCTACGCTGCCCCTCTCTCGCGCGCCTGTCGACCGCGTTCCCCGCTCGCCCTGTGAGAATTAAAGGCCAGGCGGGAAGGAAGACACGACGCGCGTAGTGTTCCTCTTTGCGTTCCACGACGCGTGGTCGGTAGCATGCCCAACCAACGCCAACGGAACGCGATCGTGCAAGTGCTCCGGCTTCGCATCAGCTCATGGTCGCCTTTAGCGGGAGATGATGTAATATTTTTGTTCCAGCTTTCGCTACCAGTAAAAATTCACCTTGGGAGCAACCATCGCAGCCATAGTTTCATACTATGAAAACTACAGGGAAATCTAGCAATAGTGTTTGCGTGAAGCCGCCTTAGCGACTCTTAAACCACCATGCGAGTGATAGGAAGTAGCCCAAATTTAAACCTCCAACGGATTTATTTGACCTGCATGTTAAATCAGTATTTTAAGCGCAATATACGACCGTCATCATCATAATAATATGAGGACCGCTTGCTTGCTTGCTTGCTCCTTGCATTTGGCTCACACCCACAACGGGGGATTGGCCAAGAAGCCGACAGTTACAGTCAATTGGATCATTGGGTTAAAAAAAATAAAATCAGGAAAAGGGAAAAGTGGCTTTTTTCAAGTAGAATAAGACGATTCTCGTGATACGAGGAAAGAAAATAAAGAAATCAATAAGATTTTGTTTTGGGGGAGGGGGGATGAGAAGCAAGAAATTGATAAACAATGGATTAGCAAGGTAATCTCATTGTGTAAGTCAGGAGTTCGGGAAGGGAACCGCAGACGTTCCTTTTACTGTATTCCAATGAAGCAGCACCAAAGGAGAAGATATTTAGAGTACTTAGTGGTATTCCTAATTTTTTGAATAAAAATTTCATGCACGCTGGTGGCAGTTTGTACTGCAACTCAAATGTCCACTACATACCATGAGCTACATTTAGTGTCGTTTACTAATGCATACAAACGAAAAATAGTTAGTGACCAGGAAAACTGGTTTATAAGCATTCTTATGTTATACAAGATCCACAACCGAGTAAGTATGGTCTACCCAGATATAAAACATCGGCGATGACTTAGTAAAACATAACCGGACTTATGACTGGAATTCAAGAACAGCGCCTCGTGCCATTAGTATTCTCTGCATGCGACAATCTTATCACATGCTCCTACTCCCATAGAAAGTTGCTCAACAACAATGTGCTGCGCTGTTGAGACGGTGATAGAAATTATTACGTAGTATTTGAATCTAAGGAGGCGGATGTGTGGGAGTCCATGGAGTTCAAGAAACCGATAAATTAGGCTATGTGATGGCTTTTCGTAGTTTTTTCTCGCGCTAAACGCATGAATGGTTGCAGAGAGACGAGCACAATAAATGGAATCCGTTGTTGTCGTATTTATGTTGCGATTATTCTCTTTCGGGTATCAAGTAACTATAAATGAAGGAAAGAGGTTTGAAAGCAAACAACCGCAAGCTTGAAAGAGCATCAGCAATGAAACGATAATGATCAAATAACTAATGCATCGAAGTATCTTAATACACAAACGGAGATTATTGTATCGTGTACATTTATTGTGCTAGTAACTTGCATCTGAATCTTTAGTACTTATCGTCTAGGTGTCTTGTATCTTATCTCGACAAAGTTGCTGATAATTTTACATGAATATTTGTCGTGTAAAAAACGCTGTGCTAAGCGTTAGGGAAAGTTTACTGCTTAAAACTGCGCTGATCGCGCCACTTCCAGCAGGAATCGTTTTGCTCAACAGGGCAGTCCGACAAAGTAGAGGTAGTGTAGTTGTTTTCTCAACAGCGCGGTGGTTGATATTGTAGCGTTGTCATGTGTGGGGATTGCTCGAGCTTGAGAGTTTGGAGGACCTGGTAACGTTTGATTCTAGAAATCGATTCTAGATTCTAGTGAACGCAGCTCTGGGAGAAGCAGTGGCGAGAATGTTTTGGACCTTGACGTTCTACCGCCTACATTCTAAAAACAAATGGCGTGATTGGGCTATCGTTTTGCTACACGTTGATAAACGCCATGTATCTTGCATACCTTCTTGCGTTATCGGCACGCGCCCGATGTTTTTAGGTCGAAAATGGCGTTCACGCTATCAACATGAAATAGAATTATTGATAGGAAAGGGGCGAGTGCCCAGTTTTCAGCAAATCAAAAGCCAAATATCAGGTGGAAGTGTACTGGTTGCGAAGCTTCGAAAGGATGCAGCCTCTTTTTATAGTGTAGCCGGAAAAAAAAAGATGGGTGGTTCTGCTGACATAGGACGAAAGCACTGTGTCCTGTTGCACGTCCCTGTATGATATAATTCTCGATTCAAAGAATTACTCTGCGCGTTTCCTGCTACATACAGATATCTTAGGCTGTTTGTATCTTCCAAACTTCCAATGTATGCCGAATGGACGATGTATAAATCACTGTCTTCCATTTCAAGATACTCATTTATGTGCGGGAATCTTTCCTCAGTGCCCATAGTCGCGCTGTTATTCGACTCGAGTGAAGTTTCAGCTTTGTACATATTTAGAGGCGACTGACCAAGCCATATTTTACGAATGTATCTCACGACAGGGTTGTCCCTTATACACAGTTTGCAACACTATTGTTGCTAGAAGGTATAAATAGCAAAGGTAAACGCCCAATTCCAGAACACTTGCGGAGGAAACGTTTTCTGAAATGGACCTTCATACTTCATCAGTTTAATGCTCAAAGAAACAGACGCAACACTGAAAGAAACGTTCACTGTAGCTGTACCAGTACAGTGCCGGAAACGAGTGTTTGCTTGTACAGGAATTGCCGAAATGCCTTGTACAGGAGTGGGCCGTTTCTAATAATGCTGCGAATCTGTTTGTCGGCTTAGGAACCAATTGAAGTGCAACGTAGCATCACTGATCGCAAATATGTGCTTTTATAAATCCGTCCATCTTGCTCGCATAGCGGGAACACATCGTATCAGAATAGCCAATAACTGTAGCTATTAAAGTTAATATTACGGTGCGTGTGTTGATTGCAAGAACTTATTCGCCAGGGGAGAGGGTATCCGAGTCATTTTCTTCTCAGAAGCGGCGCCCGTATCCAAAAAGACGTCTTTGAGAAAAAGATTTTAAGAGAATGATTCAGGCCATCACGATGCCCAACATATCATTAGCGAAGCTGGCCTGCGCACTTACGAATGATAAGTTTTGTGAATGCGGCCTCGAGTTTACGACGATGTAGAGTCGCCATCTAAATTTCTGTCACCAGCCTGGTGACGGAAAACATGCCTGGGCATCTTTTCTTACACCTTCCCCGCCCAAATTTCCACATTCATCTCTCTCAGCTTGCAAAGCAAGAAGCAGCACAAAACCATTGAGCATCATGAAAGCAGGTGCATGGTCGTTCCTGACTGTCGTTTTTACTGTACTTAGCAGAGGCCATCGTTTTCTCAACCGCCATGTTCGATATCGCTAAACTTGTTGCTTTGCAATAATATGAATAACGTGTTCGTAAGGAGCATTGTACTTGCAGGAAATTATTTAACGCATTTAACGTGTTTTATTGATTTCGCCTATCTGGGCTTAGATAAATATGGAACTAGACAATGAACGCTGCGCAAATAAGTGCTGCTCTCGATGGCCTATTCGTACAGTCGAGCACAATTTGAAGGTTATCGCGCGAGCGCCGACCGATAACTACAACAGCGCCACGTCCCAGAATCCTCTTTCGAGGAGAGGGAGGTTTCAGGCAACCTGCTCTCACTCTTTCTTCTATTGCTTTAGGTGTAATCACTCCCGCACGAGGAAGGCACATTTTCATTTCTGTATTTTTTTATGACAACGTGATATATTTTGTTCAACTTAGCAAGCTATTTAAACGAAGCAATGTCAAGCACCAGCTTTACCAGTTCTTTCCCAGCAATTTTGTTATCGTCCGAGAAGATAAGAGCCCAAAAGAATACACTTGATCACAACGAATGAAAAGCTTAAAACAGAGAGAAAGGGAGTAGAGTTCGTCGTACGGGTGATTGTTGTAGCATGGAACAGCCAACGAGGGCGAGAAGGATGCGCAATCTTGATTTTCACTGTTCTGAAACGTGCCGCTAGGCCCCTGGGACGCTAGGCCGGTCGACGCTCGCGCGAGAACCTTCATATCGCTCTCAACTGTACACTGTTCCGTCACGTCTGCTGTAAATAATTTTGACGTTACGGTTATTCGACAGAACGAATAAAGAAGATGGAAAAAAGTGCCGCCAAAAGCAGCCCGCCTAAGTCCGCAAGTACGGATAGGCGGATAGCTAGTGACTTTGTAGCTGAACGAGAGATGTTGAAAGCAAATGTTTCATTACAGAGCAAATGAAATACCTTCGCAGAGCGAACGCCATCTAGACGCTGATACTCAGGCCACAAGAAAAGTGTCACCTCGGCGGACTCGCGAACAGAGACCACGCCGCTAAAATGTCAACGTCCAAGCTATCACGAGTCAACGGGTAAAGGCACGGTGCTAGCGCACGATAGTTTGCGCTTAGCCAGATCTAAACCGTCAGGCAACATTTTTGAAGATTCGCTAGCGTCAAATAAGTCAATCTGTACGTAGGGAATGTAAGGCGAAAAAAACTGACCACAAAGATGACGACTCTACCGCTTGCGCTGTAGCCACGTGCGTTAGGTCGCATACCAAGGCAGCAGTACCTATCTGTGTATCATATGCTCCGAATGCGGGAGAGCGCAATGAACGCAAGACTTAAAGAATGGCCGCGTATCTGCGTGCTTCACTACAAATGTCGTCGAAAGACGAAAGTCTTCTGCCAGCCGTACTACATGAGTCCTCCTCCTCTATGTTGAATCGCCGCATCTGGCTCATAGCGTCGCATTTGCAGCGCAGCCGGAAAAAACACTAGCATTTTCAGCGCAGCCTAGGAAACACTGGGGTCTTTAGAAGTACGTATCTATGGATGTTCTAGTAAAGGAACATACACCACCTAATATTTGCGTATTGATGTTGCGCTTCAAATATGCGTAACATTTCTTTTTTGATCGACAATGTTCACAAGTATGAACGGCGCTACCAGTTCAAGATGGCTGGGCGTTCAGCAAGTGGTTTAACATTGGCCGGGTGGCTGAATCGAGTGACAGACACACACACAGAAAGACAGACAGACCAAAATTTCTGCGTCTGAGTTCCCCAAGAAAGACTATTGTAGCGAAGCCTTTGAGATGGGTAATGGGTTGCGCTCTCTATAGCCTTCGAGTGGGTCGTCCTTTTTGGCTCTTCCCGCTCGCGCTCTGAGTCCGTGTCCGAGCGCATGATGGATACTTATCTGCGCAACCTGGAATGGCACACGTGCTTGTGCTACCTCGACGACGTCATCGTTTTCGCTCCAGACATCTCCACGCGTCTTCAACGCCTCCGGCATGTGTTGACGCGTTTGAGCAACGCTGGTCTGCAACTGAATCTCAAGAAGTGCCGATTTGCAGCACGGCAGCGTACAATACTCGGCTACGTCGTGTCCAAGGACGGAATCCTCCCCGATCTAGCCAAGCTTCGGGCCGTGACCGAATTCCCGAAACCTACGTCCGTCAAAGAACTGCGCAGTTTTGTAGGACTGCGTTCCTACTTTCGACGCTTCATATCGCCGCTGACGAAGCTCCTCGGAAGTAACGGGCCCCTCCATTCGTGGTCGTCAGAGTGCGACGACGCTTTTGCAAAACTCCGTCATTTGTCCACGTCGCCTCCCATACTACGCCACTACGACCCTATGGCCCCTACAGAGGTACACACAGACGCCGGCGGTTTTGGCCTTGGCGCTGTCCTTGCGCAGCGCAAACCAGGGTTCCCTGAATATGTCGTGGCATATGCAAGTCGTACGCTTACTAAAGCCGAGAGCAATTACACCGTCACCGAAAAGGGAGGCCTGGCGATCATATGGGCCCTTACGAAGTTCCAACCCTATTTGTATGGTCGCCGATTTGATGTCATCACCGGCCATCATGCACTGTGCTGATTGTCGTCATTGAAGGATCCCTCAGGCCGCCTCGCCCGCTTGGCACTTCGCCTACAAGACTACGATATCCGCGTGCTGTACCGCACCGGACGCCAGCATGCTGACGCCGACGCGCTCTCGCGCTCCCCCTTGCCTGACGACAATACCCCGTACTCGGGGCCTAACATTGTTGTTTCTTCCATCGAAGTTCGCACCATCGCTGCCGAACAGCGCAAGTATAATTGGATCGCCTCGCTGATAGACTTGCTCACAGATCCGTCGGCAACACCACCCACTCGCGCGTTGCTTCGTGAAACCCACCATTTCGCCATTCGTGACGACCTACTGCACCGACGCAATTACAATGCTGATGGCCGCCAGTGGCTACTTGTGATACCCCGCAGTCTGCGTTCTGAAATATGCGAGTCCTTCCACTCTGATCCACAATGCGCGCACCCTGGGGTATCCAAAACTTACCACCGCATTCGACAACGATACTTCTGGCGAGGGATGTACCGCTACGTGCAGAAGTTCGTTCGCTCCTGCCTCGATTGCCAACGCCGAAAACCTTCAACGCACGTGTCACCCGCCGGCCTACAATCATTACCTTACCCTAACCGTCCGTTCGGACGCTTGGGCATGGACTTGTACGGACCACTTCCTCTGACATCGGCTAGTAACCGCTGGGCCATCGTCGATGTTGACCATCTAATGCGATACGCCGAAACCGCCGCCGTCCCAGCGGCTACAGCGCGCGATGTTGCCTCCTTCCTGCTACACCGATTCATGCTGCGTCATGGTGCACCCCAGGAGCTTCTCAGCAATTGAGGCCGTGCCTTCTTGTCGGAAGTCGTCGAATCCATTCTCAAAGAGTGGCATGCTGTTCACCGCAAAACTACTGGTTTGCACCCACAGACGAATGGCCTAACCGAACGCTTTAACCGCACGCTCGGTGACATGCTCTCAATGTACGTCGCCGCCGATCACACAATTTGGGATGCCATTCTGCCCTTCGTCACGTA
The DNA here is from genome assembly GCF_013339695.2 of Rhipicephalus sanguineus. Taxonomy (NCBI): domain Eukaryota; kingdom Metazoa; phylum Arthropoda; class Arachnida; order Ixodida; family Ixodidae; genus Rhipicephalus; species Rhipicephalus sanguineus. Next base: position 90,069,712 of record NC_051183.1, read on the forward strand.
CGCCTATAATTATTATCATCATCATCATCAGCCTGTCTACGCCCACTGCAGGGCAAATGCCTATCCCATGTTCCGCCAGTCAACCCGGTCCTGTGCTTTCTGCTGCCAAGTTATACCTGCAAACTTCTGAATCTCATCTACCCACCTAATTTTCTGTCTCCCCACTCAGGCGTTTGCCATCTCTTGGAATCTAGTCAGTTACCCTTAATGGCCACAGGTTATCCTGCCGACGTGCTACGTGCCCGGCCCATATCCATTTCTTCTTAATTTCAGCTATGATATCCTTAACACCCTTTTGTTCCCTGACCCACTCTGCTCTCTTCCTGTCTCTTAAGGTTGCACCTATCATTTTCCTTTCCATCGCACGCTGCGTCGTCCTCAATTTAAGTTTAACCCTCTTTGTAAATCTCCAGGTTTCTGCTCCGCAGGTGAGTACCGGTAAGATGCAGCTGTTATATACCTTCCTCTTGAGGGATAGTGGTAGACTACCATTCATGATTTGATAATGCTTGACGAATGAGCCCCATGAGTTTTATGCATATTAACTTTCAGACCTACTCTTCTACTCTCCGTATCCAGTTCAGTAATCATGAGCTGTAATTCGTCTCCCGCTTTACTCATCAATGCAATATCATCAGCGAATCGCAGGTTACTGAGATACTATCCATTAACTCTTATCCCTAATTCTTCCCAATCTAGGGCCCTGAAAAGCTCCTGTAAACACGCGGTGAATAGCACTAGAGGGATCGTGTCTCCCTGCCGTACGCCCTTCTTTATGGGGATTCTGTCGCTTTCTTTATGGATGACTATAGTAGCTGTGGATCCGCTGTAGATTTCTTCGATCCGCTGTAGATTTCTTCACCGAATCAAATGCCTTCTCGTAATCTATGAAGGTTATCTATAGGGGTTAGTTGTATTCCGCGCATTTCTCTATCACCTGATTGATAGTATGAATATGGTCTATTGTTGAGAAGCTTGTACGAAATCCTGCCTGGTCCTTTGGTTGATTGAACTCTAATGTCGTATTAATTCTGTTAGCAAATAGTTTTGTAAATAGCTTGTAGACAACGGACAGTAAGCTGATGGGCCTGTAATTTTTCAGGTCCTTGACGCCCCCTTTCTTATGGATCAAGATGATGTTGGCATTCTTCCAAGATTCTGGTGTCCTCTCCGTCGAGAGACACTTCGTATACAGGGTGGCCAGTTTTTCTCACATAATCTCTCCACCGTCTTTCAACAGGTCTGATGTTACCTGATCCTCACCAGCGGCTTTGCTTCTTTGCATTCCCTTTAGGGATTTCTTTACTTCTCCTGTGAATACTGGTGGGATGTCAAATTCCTCTTGTCTATGACTGCTTCTTACGTTATCATCCTGACTGTCTCGGCTGCTGTACAGATCCCTGTAGAGCTCTTGCGCTACCTCAACTATTCTATGCATATTGGTTATGACCTCGCCTTCCTTGTCCCTTAATGCATACATCTGATTTTTGCCTATGCACAGTTTTGTCTTCATAGCTTTGAGTCTTCTTCCTTTCTTTAGAGCATGCTCAATTCTCTCAATATTACACTTTCTTATGTCGGCTACATTACGCCTATTGATTAACTTCGAAAGCTCCGCGAGCTCTATTTTTTCTGTGGCATTTGAGGCTTTCATGGCTTGTTTCTTAATGAGGTTTTTCATCTCTTTGGATAGCTTACCAGTGCCCTATCTAACAACTGTACCCCCGACATCCACTGCACACTCCTTAATGATACTAGTCAGATTATCATTCACTGCGTTAACGCTAAGGTCGGTTTCCTCGGTTAAAGCTGCGTACCTATTCTGAAGTGAAACCCTATAATGCCCCCCTCAAAGCACAACTGGTTTTTCACCCTTCTTCTTAGTGTACGGAAGGCACCCGTCGCACACCATCGGCACGATACTCCCATGCAAGCAGTGTGCGCCGATTTCTGACACAGCCAGGCTTGCGGAAGAATGTCGCGAGCTTACCAAGACTTTTACAACGCAGGTAAAAGAGCGGCAGAAGAGCATTTGCGAAGGCACCACCACTTCTGAGTCCACGTTTCTCCCTGTAGCGCTGGTATGGCTCTCGGTCCTTACCACTGAAACTGGCCTCTCTTCAAAACTACCGCTGAAATACGTAGGCCCCTACCGTGTCGTCGAGCGCACATCCCCGGTCAACTACGTGAGCGAACCCATCGAACCATCTTCGGACATGCGCCGTCGAGGGCGCGACATAGTCAACGTGGAGCGCCTAAAGACCTGCTATGGCCCACTCATAGTGACGAGCTGTTAGACCTGCTATGGCCCACTCATAGTGACAAGCTGTTAGGTCGCCGGATGGCTCCCTTTTCGTACCCGGGGTAATTGTAGCGAAGCCTTTGAGATTAGTAATGGCTTATGCTCTCTATAGACTTCTAGTGGGTCGTCCTCTTTGGCTCTTCCCGCTCGCTCTCTGAGTCCGTGTTTTCCAGTGACTGTCGCCATTGCGCAGCATCGCCAACTGCCGTCAAATAAACACCTCAACACTATCGTCTTTAAAACAGCGCAGATGCACCGGGCATGCCGGAATTTTTCTAAACGATGCTGTTGATTCGCTGGCTACGTCGTCTTTAGATGATCTGGTGTTACATGTAGTACCGCATTGTGTAGCGTTCGCTACACTTGCCTAGCCGGAGCGAAGTTCGCGTGGAGCGTCATGGGCCGTGCTGTGCGTGCGCGAGGTTCAGTGATGTCACACAGCTGGGTCACCGGAGCTGGCATCTCACGCGCTCGCCGATGCTGGTCTGCGCTGCATTCGAGAGGAGTTACGTCGTAGAAACAGTGGCGCCAGCGCGCGCGCAGCTATTCGCCTTCGCTGTGCACTAGCCGTCTGACACTGCGCTGGGGCCGCTTGATGGCGCCTCTGACTGGCGTTAGCAGGTGGGTAACGCCATGGAGGAGGAGAGCGCAAATGCTGCTCGACGGCGCAGAAGAGTCGAGAAGCTTATGTCATCGGATCCCGAAGTAGTTGCCCGGCATTACCTGTTCAGCGTACGAAGAATGAACAGAAGAAGGCTAATAATCCTAGACAATCTGGAAAGCTAAGAACAATCAGCTGAACCTTTGGCTCATGCTACGTATATCCCGGCATAACCGAGCTAAGCCACTGCAATTTTTTTCTTGCATTGAAGGAGAGAGATTCAAATGACTGTTAGCTAAAAAACAAGAAACAACTCTCATACAATGTGAGACGAACCGAAACTTGCAGTTCTCATAGACGAGCGCCAAACGCCTATCACGTCATTACGAGGTCACCCTCGCAAGTTTCCGCTGCAGAGTTCCACGGATAAAATATTACCTTAACAGATCTGACTTCTCATAATCAAACGTCTGTACAGTTTACAATGAACCGGAAACGCTAGATCACTATTTTCTGTCATGCTTCCGTTTTGTTTCAATACGCAGAATGTTCTTGAAATGCCAGCTGGTAGGCTGGATTCGCATTTACTACATCTAACCTGTTGCCGTTTGGAGCCGATCAGTTTAGTGCTAGCCGCAGCGCTATTCTGAAAGCGCTACACGAATTCAAGAAACTGGAAGATTACGCTGCGAGTGCTACCGACCACTTCAAACAATTTTTCTCTCTTCTTTTTATCTTTTACCTATGGCTTTTTTGGATTATTCTACCTGTTTCACTTTTTATTTATATCTCGTTTCTTCTGTCTCTTTATTTTTTAATGTTGCATAGCGTTTATATTTCTCTTTTTAACCGATGGTGTGGCCAATCCCCATATGGGTATGAGCTAGTTTCTCCTAAGCGACAAAACGAAATGAAAAGAAAACTGCCCCTGATATGGATTAACGGTGTACTGTTGATATTAGCAGCACATACCCAGTGTAACGATAGACACAAATGTTAATATATGATTAAATATGAAGTAATAAAGAGGAAACCAGAATTATTTTGTAAATCGTACCAAATTTGTCAATGGTAGCAAGGGATACCGATAATTGCTTTAAAAAAAGCAAATAATTGCATTGCGTGGTCACTAACGAACAAGCAGGCTTGAATTGCATAGCATATAATATTAATTATTCGGTTTAGCATCCTAAAGCCGCGATTTGATTATGAGGGGCGCCGTAGTAGAGGGCTCCGTAAATTTTGACCACGTGGCATTCTTTAACGTACAGCTAAATCTAAGTAAACGGGTCGCAAGCATCTTCGCCTCCATCGGAAATGCGGCCGTCGCGGCCGGGATTCAATCACGTGACCTGCGGGTCCGTAGGCAAGCACAAAATTCAGTATAGCGGTGAAAAATTATAATGGTCGAAATATTTGCTGAAAATGGAGCGGGTAAACCACCAATACCATGTCTTCTACTGATTATGTGTCTTGTGAGTGTGTCGTTAAAATGCCAAACTGGGATCAGTATCGTGGAAGAAATCGTAGGCACGAGGAAGAAGCAGAAGAAGAACGAGCCTCCACGATGTCGCAGCGCACCGCCTCTGATGTTCCCCAGTCAGCTTCCACATTAACGAAGATGAGAAAAGCTTCCGCCAGAAGCAGCGTGCCTCACATCGCAAGTTCGGGGACGATGTGCCAACTGCCGGGCAGTGTGGGTTCCATCAGCACGGGGGCGGCGTTCCTCACCACGCCGAGACTACAGGACGACTACATGACACCATCAGAGACCCAGGTGGAGAGCAGGTCCGCGTTCGGCCACGGACGATTCCAGAAGACGATGCTCCTCTGTGCACAGGTGCGTCCTCAGGAATAACTTTGAAAGTGAATTCATATTCGGCAGCCGATTTCACAAAACTTCATTTCATAAGCGCATTTTCTCATAGGTCAGCCGGCTTCACTAATTATATGCCCCGCTTCGTTGCTGGCTGTAATTCTCTCTTTGGAAAATCTTTAGCGCAACACGTTTTCGTTACCACGGGGCTTGGTGTTCGATCTGTTCAAAGCATATCGTTGCGAGGCAGGCCACAGCGGTTGGCTCCGGAGTAGTTTTGCCCGTTAACATGAACGTAATATTAGTAAACGGGTGTTCTTGCATTGCCAAATGCGGCTTCCCTACCTGACAATCTAACTTTCGAGATTGGCGCCGTAGCACTTTAAAGAACCTCTGTCAGCGAAAGTTTTGTTTGTGGCCTTTTTAATTCAATTTGTAGTTTTGCGTCTGATAATCCCGAAATTGAATCGTAAATGCTCTTACGCATCGTTTAATTATTGCTAGCGTCGTTGGTTGAGAACGACTTTGTGTCATTTCGAAATGGTCACGTGAATACGATGAGAAACTAGCGCCCCACAGCGGCAGAGCGCCGAAGATCACCTGCCCTGAAGCTTTGGTGTCTTTCAAAGCGCATTTTTCAAACCCTCCTCCCCCCCCATCAGGAATAAAGGGAAGTATTCCTGGCCGAAGCAGGCAAAACCACGTTCAGAGCAGCCCGAAAACAAAGCGAGAGGAGTGACGAATAACAGTCCTCGCCGGGTGCCAGTCGTGGTTTTGTGCGCTCCCCGGAAATGTTCGCTGACGTCGCCAATATTAGCTTTACACGCGGAACGTCACGCGAGGCCTCGGTCTACGTCAAACGAGTGGCAAAGTCGCGAGGTGCTGCAAACTCAGATGCGCTCACGCTTACATTAAAACCAAATTAATATACCTTAGAGCTAACGTCCGCCACTAATAGTCGGCCAGCAGTGACCCCGTATACAGCTCAATCAAACAAAACATAAATCTCGAGGTTTCGATTTTGGTGCCAGGGGTCCTTTAACCGTTAAGCCAGCACAGCCACATTAAAGGACAATCGCGAAACTAGGCTAAGGGAGCTGGTATGTTTGCGTTCCGCACTGCAATGCCATTTACATAAAAGAACGCCGTATTCCATGAACTGTAACTGCTGGCTAGTCAATCTCACAGCGAGCGTAATGTATTGAACCAACAATGTGAAATTCGCGTTAACACGGGCCACAACCCTGCAGATTCTCTTCCCCGAGTGTCGCCGCGAGCACGTTAAACGCGCTCTTTCTGCGCCGATGGACTTCGTTACGGCAGCGGTCTGCGTGAGCGCATTAATTTTTTCTCTTTATTTGCGAACGAGCCCCCTACCTTTATGTTTTTTAATCCCTCTCTCTCCGTTTCCTCTCTACTATCTTTCAATCCCCTTCCCTTTTCCCCGTGCTCTACTCCGGAGTGTCCTGCCCCGAGAGAGACAGCTGCGGGGTGTACTTTTCTCTTCCTCAATATTAATCACTTCCGCCCATGTGAAATTCGGGTTAGTTTAAACCAGAACGCCCTTCTAAATTAAATTTGTTTACAGATAAATCTGTCCCAAAAACAGGATTGGGTACAAAAGAACAAAAGAAAAAAAAAAGCCGCACCTCCCTGAAGGGGATAGTGAGGAAATGCGAATGCATTTGGGTGCACCCGATGAGTGAGCGATTGATTAATGAAAAGAGACGAGAGTGTGCACGTAAGCATTATTTATTCATACCCAGCACCTGTTCCTGTTATCGTTGTACCTGACGGCCACAATCACCGCCTTGTGGTCGCTGAAGTGCACGGTCAAAGTGTCTTTGAGAAGCATACGCGCGGCACAGTTTAGCGTAAAGACCAAATCAATGCAACTCCCGTGAATGGTAGTGGGGCACGTGTTGTCGGAGGCGGCAGAGGGACAATGCATAGAGTGCTTGGTCTGCATGTACTCCACCAGCCAGTCGCCACTCTTCTTGCGCACGTCAACGTTGAAGTCACCGACCAAGACAATGGGATCAGAGGGTTTGGAGCGCACACGCACACTTTCCATAGCCGCGTCCAGCTTCGCGGCAACGGCGTCCCGAGCGAGGTTGGGCGTGAGGTACACGGTCACCACAAAGACTCCGTCTCCGGTGTAGGCAAGGGTGTACAAGTCCTTGTACGGAGACGTGTCTCGAACGGGAGACGTGGCAACAGCGTGCGATATCAGTTCCCGTACTCGCATCGCTGAGCGAGCTTCGCGATGCAAGCTCCCTCACCGGGTACACTCCTCCTCTCCCTTACCCTCCGCTGCTCCGCGATGCGAGCGGCATCACACGCCCGCGCGCTCCTCCTCCTCTTACCCTACGCCACTCACCACCTGCTCCGGTTGCTAGGCGCGGCGCAGCTGTTGCTAGGGGCGAGGAGGAGCGCGCGCGGAGAGATCTGTGCGCACGCCGGCCAGGGACGCACGACAACCCCCGACTAAGAAATGCATTCTCATTTAAAAGAAATACACCAATCACTGTTCACGTACAGGGGGGATGGAAAGAAACACGAGCAGCGCGGCGCGCTGTTTTCATCACGCCCTGACCTGGACGGGAACAAAAAGATTCTAGAGCAGTTTAATGTATAATGGATAACTCTAGTGGCTTTTTATTACCATCCAGGCTACAGCCGCTTCAAAAGAAATGCGAAACAGCGTAGAACGTATGTGCCGCACTGTTCGCGTTTCTTTCCATCCCCACTATACATGCAATACACCATTAATGTTTGTAAATAGCCCAATACGATGACACTTTTCAGTGATCGCCTCTTCCAGCTGACCGGCCGTACTTGTTCAAAGGTGGATGCACCGTGCAAGCGGTAAAAGCCTTCTTCGATGTACAGGGATAATTGTTTCTTTTCTCTGTAACGCAGCTGGCAACCATGCTCGCCTACTCCTACAGCTTCACACTACTATTCATCGATCTTGAACCGGTGGAGCACTGGTGCACGCCGCCGGAGCAGTTCGCCAACCTATCCGAGCAGCTGTGGAAGGACATGGCCATCCCACGCGACTCGAACGGGGACTTCAAACAGTGCGAGCGTTACGATCCAGTGGAAGTGCCAGCTTCGCCACTAGCGACGTCCACGTTCCGTCCTGGAGGCCCCGTGTCAGATCATCTGGAAGCCAGCACCCAGTCACCTGTGACAATAGACCGGACCAACGCCAGCGAGGTTCCCTGTGAGAGCTTCGCCTATGGACCTGACACCCCGGGCAGAAATGCCATCGCTCGCTGGGACATGGTCTGCGACAGGTCGTGGTACCAGGCGCTCTTGAAAGCGGCGTACACGGGAGGTGCGCTTCATTATGGTTTTATCGGCTCCCCTTGGATTTCGAGATGACGCCGCGAAATGCAATAACACCCGTGTATTTAGATTTATTGCCATGTTAGAGAACCTAGTTGTCTAAATTTAATTTTGGGTTTGTTAATACAGTGGGCGTAATAATCATTAGGTTGAATAAAAATTGCGCAAAAAAAACGTATGACAAGGCGAAGAAGCTTACAGGAACAAGCGCATCTTCTACGTCCTGCCATACGTTTTATCGCGCTATATTTATTCATCATGAATTACCAACTCGCTCAACAGTCTATTCTTCTGGTTTTCGGACGTCATAGGCGCAGGACGGCTAAGAAGGAAAATGAGAACTTCCCTGCATTAGACCTGAAATTTCCTCGTATCGGTGGAACTTTCGCTCGTTTCCCAAGTAGCTGTGGAGGTTTCAACATTAATAAATAAATAGCTCTGTTTTAGCATCAGCCGTACTATTATAAGTGTAGTGTCCGCTAACTCGAACGAATATTACTAGAATGTGATCTCTAGAACAAATGCGCCAGATGCATATTAAGTGTAGTCGTGAGTACTTACAAGCGGTAGTTGTTTTATTAGTAATTACTACTAATTGTGTACGTGAACAGGAACACTTTTATCACTATATCTTCAATCGATAAAGTATGTATAGATTAGATTTGTAGGCCGCATCAGATATCGTGGGAATGAATAACACATTGTGTGCTGAAACTCGCTTGGTGGTTTTCTTCGAGAACTGTCGAAGGCGTACCCCTTTCGTAAAGTTTTCTTTTACAATATATATATATATATGTATATATATATATATATATATATATATATATATATATATATATATATATATATATAGGTGTGGAATACGTAGTTCCCATGAGTGTTGCAGCACCCACTCACCTTGCACATACTTCGCCTAAACATGATTTCGAAATTTTTATTTTAGTAAAATGAAATTGTTGCCGTAGTTAGTCCTGCTTCAATACAAAGAGGTGAGTTTGCGCAAAAAAAGACAACTGAGTTCCCTTTGCCTCTTTTACTCCGTGGGTCAGTTATCCTCTCTTGCGCCAATTTCTCTCCGCAGTAACATAATGGTTAAGAGAATAGAAATATTTCCACGTGTAAAAAGACCCGTCGCGCAAAAATATTGGAAAGATTCCACGGAAACGTACTGTCACGCACTATGTTGTAAAATAACAAGCGCGTGAAGGAGGGGCAATATGAGAAGGCGCAGACGGAACAGCTCCTATTCAGAACGGGCGCTATTTTGCACATGACGGTTCGTATCAACCCATATAAATCGGCTCACATTGGAGCAATTATTCCTTATATTTATTCTCTCGGCTTTGCAGCGAGTGTCTTGGCCATACCATGCGTAGGCATAGCGTCGGACAAGTTTGGTCGCCGCCCCGTTCTCCTCTGGGCTTCAGGCCTGGTGGTGTTGTCGGGTGTGGCTACCTGCCTGGCGAGCTCCTTCTTAGTCTACGCTCTCCTACGCTGCCTCTCGTCGGCTGCCTGCAGCGCCATAGAAGTGATCTCGTTTATTCTACTCTTCGAGAGCACACAGCCTGGACCGCGGGCGCCCTACTGTGCCCTGGCCATATGCTGGCCCACGCTACTAGCGCCCATATACGTCGCCGCACTCGCCACCTTGATAAAGGTACTCGTTTCTGTATTAGTTCTAAGGCTAAATCTTTCCATACCTCATGAAACGCGAAAATTAACTGGCATCCCGCGTGGGCGTTGCGCGGAGTCGGCGCCAGCACGAGTGATACAAAAAAAGATCACGTGATGACGTCACCATGTGACGTCACCAATCGCCAAAATTCCCGACGTCCTAGTAGCGTCATCACATGAAATCATCGCTTGGTCAAATGTGAGCCGATCACGGAGGCAGCACAAAATCAGGTGAGGCGCCTCCGATCCTGGAGGCAGTGCAAAACCACATTATATGCGGAAAGCTTTCGGTGGGGGCCGGGGCAGGATCAATGCATCGAATGAGAAGGAAAGGATGGTTTTCGCCTTCGACTGATCTTAGTTGAATGCACAAGGGATCATGTGAATCTTTCTTTTAGCATAAAGCTCAGCCTTTTTGGGAACATCTCCGCTTATCATCGACCGTGGCTGCCAGTGTGTATGTCTTGTGGAATGGCTTCCGGACTGTTAAGCCAGCAATCGCACAATCGAGCCCCTGACACCCGCTATTATGAACACAGCAGCGCGATACACTAACAGTTAGGCCACCACCGCACGCGCTGTCCTTCTGCTGTTAGGCCATCTTTAGGCGGTATGCACTTGACGTCATCCACGAGGACCCCTAGCGTCGGGGTCACCATTTTGAAGTTCCGCGCTCTCGCCGCACGCGCACAAAACTCGTTACACGCACTGTGTCCGAGATCCGTACGGCGACATGGATGACTAAAGACCTCCGGAATACCTTCTTCATGCCGACGCACGGGCAGCATGGACGGCGTGTACGAAAGGACGTTCAAACTGGTGTGGGGATGGTGTTACCACCTTGAGGATCAAGGCTCAGCGCGTACCCCGTATACGTCCTTACAAAACGCTTTTCGTAGGTATGGCGACCCCGTAGGAAGTGTGGAGCAAGGTGCTGCATCAAAGCACTGGCGAGCCCAAGCCGTTAACGACACTGCACTGTGTAATTCTACGAAAACTGTGGCCGCAGCAACAGAAGGCAGAGGGTAGAAGCCGGTCCGCGCTGGCGCTAGCAGGTGCCATACTTCTGGTTGTGTTACCGTGAGCAGCCCAGTGTTTGCTAACATGGGAACTTAAAAATAACTGATAATGCAGCATTAAGGGAAGCAAAAGAGGCGTCCTGTTAGGCAACTGCGGCGAACATTATGCCTAAATAAACAAAACTCTTCTGTTTAGTATCGCCCAGCTGAAAACGTGGCATCAGCAGAGATATTCTTTTGTTTATTATTCATTTTTCATGAGATAAATAAGCGTCTGGAGCCAATTACCGAACCAAGCTGTCGATAGGCTCAGTGCAGAAGCGATTATTACAAACCTGAGGAAAATGTGTGGCTAAATGTGTGCTTGCACCCCTCTATTCTTTGAATTGCAGTGTTTTATGCGTTGATCTCATGTTTGCGGTTGTTACTACCCTTGTTGATTGTTCTTTGATGTGCTTTTCTCTTTGTGTCCCTTCCTACTTGGAGTTAAGCGACTCTTCAGTATCGCTAAGTAAATAAATAAAAATATGAAAGTGTCCCCGGAAGGCATATGATATGATGCTTCATAACGAATTTCTCAGGATTGGGTCATGTTCAACTTGATGGTCCTGCTACCTTCGGCGCTCCTGCTGGTGACCGCTGGGCTAGTCGAAGAATCCCCGCACTGGCTGCTCGTGAGCCTGCGCTTCGAAGATGCCGAGCGCGTCGCCGTGTACGCGGCCAGATTCAACGACGAGGACACGGACCGAGTGCGGAGGCGCATCGACGCCATCCGGCACGCAGCCACCGTGAACAAACCAGGAGGTCGAGCCGCACCGCTTCTGGAGGCTGCCAAGCGATCCCTGGCGGCTACAGCTCTGTGCGGTGGAATGGCATACCGAAGTTTCGTCATGAGCGTAGCCTGGTGAGCTACTATCTAACGCCACATCCACTGGTAAACTTAAGTGAAGGGCAGGAAATGGTTCCAGCCGAAGGCCTAATTCCATTCCAGTTTGTTTCATATAAGCGCATATGCTAATTATCCCGTATAAAATGAAAATCACCTGATCGACGAAGACAATAGAAGACCCGCCGCAGTGGTTAAAGTGCTCGACTGCTGACCCGCAGGTCGCGTGATCGAATCGCGTGAAGGGCGGCTGCATTTTCGATAGAGCAGAAAATGCTTGAGGTGTGTGTACCTAAATTGAGGTGCATATTAAAGGACCCCCGGTGGCCCAAATTATCCGGAGCCTTCCACAGCGGCGTCCCTCGTAATTATATCGTGGCTTTGAGACGTGAAACCCCCAATTATTTTTAGAAGGTGATAAACTGTGTCCTCAAATATTACCTGGGCGTATTTTTGCCTTCTAGAGCGACAATTATTTTACCTGGATGTCATTTACTAATAACCATATTGTGAGACTGCTCTAATCTCGATCACTCGCTTTGCTCTCACAGTAGTTTAGGTAGTTTTTTCCTTTCCATCTTTCTTTCCCTTTCCCCCTCCCCTTAGTGTAGGGTAGCAAACCGGATGCTACAATTCTGGTTAACCTCCCTGCCTTTCTCTCGTTTTATTATCTCTCTCTTAGGTAGTTTTCTCAAACCGGCCACACTAGCGTTTCTTATTTGTGGCATATAGAGTACATTATTTCAACGTAGGTATGAAAAACAGGATAAGATGAAGCGGTGAAAAATTCATCAACACCGCGCGTCGCTGGAGCTGGCGTTCCGACAAGCGGACTGATATTCCTCAAGGCAGCAATTGACAAGTCTGCGGATGACAAGAACAGTAGTCAGCTTGTCGAAACGTCGGCTCCAGCGACACGTGGTGTTGTCGACTTTTTCCCCCCTTCAATCTTCCATCTTCCCCCGATCTTCTGCCTTTTTGCGATTAGATTAAGAATTCAAATTGATCAGTTGTTGTCAACAAGTTATACCCATCTGGCAAGAGTTTTCGTAACTACGTGAAGCCAAAATAGGCATGTCAGACAATCAGTCAACCAAAGCCTGCATCGTGGTAAAATTTAAAAGTAAACATATCCGATAGCAATCTCTCTGGCCGGGTGAAATTATAAAAATAAAACGACTCACCAGGCGCGTTTTGTGTTCAGTTTTTTTTTTTTTTTTAAGAAACTGACCGTACGTTTCGGGACCCGTTCAGTCTCTTCTTCAGGAGTGACTGCCTAGCCGGGCCGGCTCTGAAACTAGCGCTTTTTAGTCTTCCCTCTGCCTCTCCACCGCCGTTTTCCCCGCCACTGTTGTTAGTGGGTGGTCTTCACTATTTGTTCCGGAGACCGCGTACATACACGCTTGGCAGTGTCCCTGTTGACCGGTTAATGTTTCCAGGTGTCTTCTGAATATGCCAAGACTCCAAGAAAGACGAAACGTGGCTGGCGAGTCCTTTTATTATCATACTGTGGTAAAATGTGTTGCAAGTTTGCATTTTTCGATTAGACAAGAAAAAACTAGAGAGTGGCGTGGTACGGGACACGCAAAGTACACAGGACAGAGCGTTGTTCTTTGTTGTGTTCCCTTACTTGTCTCACGTCACGCTGTTTTATTGTCTCTTTATGATGCAAGAACCGAGCCCAATAAGCACACTGTTGCTATTAGATGTCGATACGTCTTTTTGTGCCTCCTCCTGTTCAGCTATCAATTACTCTTGTTGAAATGCGCTGCGATGAAGAAGGATATTGCAGAACAGACAGTATATCCGCAAATTCACAACTACTTTATTAGAGGTGCTTAGTGTGCCCGTGTACTTTTCAAGCTTAATGCATGTTGGCGGAATACCGGATTGCGTTTACCGTGTTACCGGGACGTGTGTTTTAGCGAAGTTTTAGCTTCGCATAAGTACCCATTTACGTACGTACCTAAACGTATACCTCCAGGTTTGCGCAAACCACTAAATGATGATGATAACTGGATTTAAACTATATTTAATTTAGATAATAATCATTGCGCCTGCCAAATCTTCTTAGCGGTTTTTAGAGTGTATGAGGGGTGTAGGAATGCCTGGTTACGGGACGGCGGTATCGACATGCTGTGATGTTCATGCAACCACGATCATAGACGCGTTCATTTTTGCTGCCGTTTTTGAGAAAACAAATTTAAAACGCAACTCATTCGTAATTACGACACTGCAAGGCATTTACACGAGAAATAGAATGCACCATGTTTTAGCAATAACAATTTTGTGCTTTCCTCGTTCACCTCAGCCCCGTCTGGTGGCACCACCTATCTGTCCTCTCGGTTGCTTTAAGCCGCTCACGTTCACGGATTCGGCATTCTACGTCACTTGCCACTTGATGTTTCGTTAATACGCAATAAACAACGCGCTCGTATTTGGCGGTCGCACTTGGCTTTATTTGGCTCGGTGCTTGAGTCTCCGTAAAACGGATATTGCGAGTAGCCACGCACGAAAATCAATTGGCCAGATATGGCGGTAAAGGTAAAACGTATATCCGGCGAGTGGTTAAGGTTCCGTGAAAGGACGTCTACGTTCTGTAAAGGGCCGCGCGTGCGCAGATTCCATGCGGTATTCTGGTAACACGGTAACCTGCAAAAAGTATACAGACAAGCTAAAAACCTTTATTATTTTGAAAACAGACGTGTACAATTGTCAACATCTTGGATGCTACCCGGTAATTATAATATAATAATATTATCTGGGGTTTAACGTCCTAAAACCACGATATGATTATGAGAGGCGCCGTAGTGGAGGGCTCCGGAAATTTCGACCACCTGGGGTTCTTTAACGCGCGCATGAATCTAAGTTTATCGACCTCAAGCATTTTCGCCTTTATTGAAAATGCAGCTGCTCCGGCTGGGATTCAATCCCGCGACCTTCGGGCCAGCCGTCGAGAGCCATAACCACTAGACCACCATGGTGGGGCGATGCTACCTGGTTAAGTAATGGAAAAAAATGAGAACAAAAAGTTACTAAAGCGCTACGGAACTTCCCGAAAGCAACACTTCACTATATCATTTCTTTCAAGTTTTTCTACTAGGTGGCTTTCGTAGTGCCAATGTTTTCACGTATGCTTTCAAACGATAAATCAGTTGTTTGTTTGCGCATGCATAGTGTATATATATCGTACATCTTTATACCTTCCAGCGCAGTTTTGCATAAATTCGCCCGCATGTCAGTGCTTTTCCCATTAGGAGCAACCAAAATGTGCGTGTGGCACAGGTTCACGTTGTTCCTCATTTACTACGGCGGATTGGCGACGGACAGCAAGACGGTAAGCCGCGACTACGAGCTCGCCAAGTGGGTCGTGGTGATCGGCAATGCGCCGGCGATGGCGGTCGCCTACTTCCTGGTCAAGCACCATGACCACCTGGCCGCTATCGTTCGCGTGATGTCCACGGTCGGTATGGCTCTCGCCTTCCATGCTGCTCTGGTCGCCTTTGGACTGCCGTTGCCGCTCACCGTGCTCATCATGTGGGTCAAGCTGCTCCTGAACATCACCTACGTCATCTTGTGCGTGGAAACCGTCGAGATGTTCCCGACCGAAGTGCGAAACATTCATTCTTTGCTCGTGCTTCAAAAGATATTGCAACAGTCTTATGCGACATATTCAGTGTCAAGCACAGAACTTTTATGACGGGGCGGGAGAGCAAGGGGCACACACGCGCAAGGGCATCCCGTCATAAAAATCCTCCGCTTAACACTCGATATGTCGTACCAACAAATTCGGAAATGTACCCTTGCAAAATGCGAGGGGCGCTTCGTCTGATACTATCTGTTTCTTTTCGCCTGATATACGTTTGTTGCTTTGCGCATGCACAATGAGTGAGAGTGAGTACCTGGTTTTCATTAGTTTACATCGAGGTTACTTAGGCATCATGCAGGGTTCGTGATAGAAAACGAAATTATCATTGTGTGTATTGCTCTAATTCGGCAGCGCTTAAATCGTAGGGGATCGAGTGCCCAATGCTCCTCCGTCATGTAAGAGGTGTAGTGTTTTTGTTTATAAACATGTCCCGGC
This sequence comes from Rhipicephalus sanguineus, assembly GCF_013339695.2. NCBI lineage: Eukaryota > Metazoa > Arthropoda > Arachnida > Ixodida > Ixodidae > Rhipicephalus > Rhipicephalus sanguineus. The sequence goes on from NC_051183.1 coordinate 90,085,448, forward strand.
AACTGGGGCTGTTCAATTTAGCTACCTACGTGAAAACGCGTGATCTATAAAATTAATGCAGTATCAAGCCAGCAAGTACATTTTTATATTTGTGCGTGTATACTTTCTATATTATTTTTATCGCAGGTTTAGCTAACGTATGCTCTGATGGAATACGCAACGAATTAATTGAACCAATACAGATATATGATCTTTGTGCATCACGTCTCTTTAGAACCCATTTGTCGTTTAGTCTCTGTACACATTAAACGTCACAAGTAATCTTACAACCTCTTAAAAACTCGCGTTAGTTTTAAATTCCCAGTGAGCACAGCTTAAATAAAAACAGCGCGATTACCTGTTATAGCAAAGAATTGCGGTTAACATTCGAAATGACTGCTTCAGGCCCTTTTTTTACCTTTATCACACAGTATGGATTCAATTTATTTTTGTGCTCTTCATCAATTTTTATTACTGATGCTGTGCATGTTTTTAAGCGAGTTCAGATATTTTTCATAATGAACCTACACTAGTACATCTGTTGTTATTTTGCGACATGCAATGCCTGTAGCTCTGTGTAGACTTCCAGGTGCCGTCAAGCTGTCAGTCAAAGATTTTTGCCTGGGGCACCAGCTACGTTGGTCATACACTGCATTCTAATTCTGGTTATGCTATTTTCTGTTTGGTTATCATATAACGGCGTTCACTATTCTCGACATTCTACGCGTGCATACTCCTTTAAACCACCCTGCTTAGTCACCGCATCCCAAGATTAGTGAAACAATTCTAAGTGAAATTGAAACAAAAATAGTCGGCGCGATAACGAGATCTTTTTACAGCTTCACTGCTTTGTTCAAGTCGTAGACGAATATTAAAGTATAAACTGCCTAACATGTGCAGTGTTGCACATTATGTCTGCACAAATATTCCAGATGCGCAGTGTCGGCTTCTCTGGTGCCTACATGTGGGGTAGGCTGGGTGCCACTTCAGCCAGCGCCATTAAGGACCTCGAGGACCAGCTGACCGGAAGTGCCAAGGCCTTGCCGGTTGCCCTGTGTGCTCTGTGCTTGTCCCTGTCATCTCTGCTCCTGGTGACACTAAGCAACGAGGAGTCACCTGATGCGGCAGTCATGGCACTCATGTGGAATGACGAGAGACAGAAAGAACCAAAGCACTAACGAGGTCCTGTGCCACTTAGGCGATCCTTAATCACAATCCTCACGTACGCCTTCTCCTCGACCACTGAGAACTATGAACATATGTGAACTGCTTGTGTTCTTACGTATGGGTTAGATTTTATTGTTATTTGTAATGGATCTCTAATCGATGCCAGTCCGCATTAATGTATTTTATCTCGCAGTTTGAGACGGCTATTTGTCGTTTTTTTTAATTTTATATACTACATCTCATTGTCGTTTTTAATTTATTTACAGTTATTGTCTCTCGTAAATAGTGACAAATTTCTGCGTTCCGATCAACCGTGCTTCGTTTGACTAGTCGTTGTGCATTTATGTTTATTCATGGCTACCGAAACTGATCTGCTTCCAATTTTATGGGCTTTCTTGAAGTTAATAAATATTCCTTCCAAATAGTCTCGTAGAAAAAAGCTTTTAGGGTTTATTTGAATGTTTGGTTGTCAACGTAAAAGTTTAGTTCATTGATTACACGCAAACAACATTGAATAAAATACATTGCAGGAGGATCGAAAGGTGGGCCAGTTGGTAATTCATTTTCTTCGTTCAGCGAACTGGGAGCGCGGAAAAAACACAAAGGACGAAGCGAGGAACCACATAAGACGAGCGCTCCACTAACAACTGATTTATTTTCCACATTGTGTGTAAATGTGTCCTTCCGAAGTGGAAAATAAATCAGTTGTTAGTGAGCGCTCGTCTTATGTGGTTCCTCGCTTCGTCCTTTGTGTTTTTTTCCGCGCTCCCAGTTCGCTGAAAGAAGAAAACATTGAATAAAGGCGGTTTTGTATGGGCAATATTTAATTCAACACCCTTGAATCAGGGTGATTATCACTACCATTCTCATGAGTACCATTGATAAATTTCACTAGTAAATTGGTCATCGTCAGCGCGACATTCCGCGTTCCTTAGCAGTGACCGTATGTACACTTAGCGCTGTCTAATTTCGTCGATTTGGCTTAAGGAATGCAAGTGCGGCCGTTATTTTCGATTCTTTGAAGTTAGTAACATGCCTGCTTTCTCTGCGCCACTAAAAATATTGCGTTCACACCTATACTTCAACACATTGCCCCTTTTAAAAATGGAAGTTTCCACAATTGTGAGTTCAAGCCACCTTTTTATTTCGGTTTCCGCAATAGGCGATACAAACGGATCGCTGCGTGCTAAGTCTGATATTATTTCACGCTTTCTATCGGCTTTTTATAGCAACCAAAAGTGTTACCGTCTACCTCTTGCCGCCAGTGTATGTCGTCCAGACATTCTTAGGTGTCGCCTTCAAGTAGCACGCCCGTGTTGAGCGTTGATGCGAGAGTCTTTAAAAAAATTCACTTTATTCTCGGTACTTCTTGAGAAGGCAAACAGGCTCCTCTGCGTTCCCCGAGCTCACCGGTTACATGCCCAAAGTATGTATGGTGCCACTACGTTAAGGTTCCCCAAACACGCAAAACAGCCACCTTGTGATGCCTGAGCATATATAAACCGCAACTGCAAGTACGTTTCTGGAAGTCATAATTACAGCGCCAGGTTGGCCTGAAGGGTCTCACAGACGGTCCTCGTTACTACAGACTTTATTGAACCTCTTATTAAAGTTTTTATTGGATAAAAATCGAGAACACACGCAGATGTTTCCAATCATTCCGAGGCACAGTCCACGTTTCTTGCCCTTCTTCTGGCAGTAGTCGTTGCAGCGGGAAGGATCGCGGCACTCACGACCTGCACGTTCAGGAAAACTTTGTTGTGCACAGATGATTCTGCGCAGGCAGTACTCAAACCTATTAGTCGGCATTTGTGGTGCCTTGTGTTCTCGCTTGTGTCCGCGTTTGCACGTCCAATGTTTTAAAATGAATACGTACCAACTAGCTTAGCTCTCTGTTATTCAAGCAGATGTCAACCGCTGTGTACGTCTTTCCCCGTCTTGTCCCTTCCTGTCCTGTTTCTCTTTCTTAGTGCTGAAGCGCGCTGTGCAGCAAAAGTCATATAAAATAATTGCAATCCACCACTGTAACTTATTTTATAATGTAAAGTGCACACTCTCCCGCAGAAGCGCTAAAACGTGCAGTGGATTTGTAGGAATGCGTAGTTTGTACGTAATTGTCGTAGTACGAAAACAAAGTAGATTCCTATAATCAAAAGAAGGAGAATGTAAGCGCTCGTTTTCCTTTATTAGACACAGCCCTAATGAAAAACAAGTCACTGAAGCCAAGTGAGATATAGGGCACTTTATTTGTAGTCCTTTATTTTATTGTAGTAATTTTGATATAAAATTGAATAAATTAAACGAGGTCGAAAAGACAACTTGCCGCCTGTAGGGACAGAACCCACAACATTCGGATAATGCTCTACCAATCGAGCTACATTCTCCCGTATACATAATTGGTAACATAGTATTAGTAACATTTAATCAAGTAACGTTGGAATGATCCATTTATTACTATGTCGGACGCGCTGCAGCAAGAATAACAAAGAGCCCTAGACTTCATCCGCAAACGCAAATGGCAATCCTGTTTCGTGAACTGCCGAGCTTAAAGATGAACAACATATGCGGGAAAGCATCGTGTCAAGCCGAAACTGTCCGCCGTATCACTAAGCCTGTCAGTCATGCAATCCCAGTCAGTGATATTAGTCTTTGGAGCTCCGTCCATGATAATCGCACAATGACTCGGCAGAATTGTTAGAGAGGGTTCCCATATTTCTCATTTCTCTCTTTTACGACCCAAACATACACAGATAACCTGTAATGCGAGCCTAGTTGCTCTATGACAAGGCAGAATTTAACACGTCCACCTTTTTTTTTTCACGGCGGCGCTGCTAAAGCAGAGCTTGAACGTAGTCGCTGATGCTCGCACCATAGCGAAGCGGTTATGTGCCATATAATTTGGGTGGGCTCTATTGCACAGGATAGGTTCACTAGACATGAAGAAGCTGTCTATAACTAGCCTAGCGCGTACGTGCGCAGCAGTTACTAACATCCTAGCATAGCATAGCCATGCTTAGTATAGCAATGTATTGCAAGGTGGTAGTAAATGGAAGTGAGAGTGTGGGGGAGGGAGAGAAGGAGGCAGGGTACAGCATAGCACAGCGGAGTCGTGTGGAGAACGGAGGCGAGTTGGAGGTTACAGAAATGCAGGTGGTCGTCGTGTGGAGAGGAGGAGTGGGTGAGCGGAGAGGAGGCAGCGGCGCAGGTCGTACGGCGGAGGCGGGTTTGCGAGAAGGCAATGTGCAGCCACACCTAGCGCAGATGCTGCGCCGGTAATAATGTCGTCGTCGGCCTTCACGACGTTAGTCAGTGCAGCTGGCCCCTCAACTTCGTTCTGAATTTTGTCTTTAGGACATTGAGTCAGTTGAAGCCACTTATACTTTTTCAACCTACCTTAAAGGGACACTAAAGAGAAACAATGAATTGGTTTATATTGATAAAGTGTGCTCGGAGAACTCTTTTGTAGTTTATTTCACCACCATAAATTTATTATTAGAGGAGAAAATCAAGTTCAAAGTTTCATTTTGAAATTTCGCGCTGAACTTTCTAATTCGTGACGTAAAGGTTTCAAAGGTCATTTAACGTATTTTGGCGCCACTGGCTCGACAAAATTTCCACAAACTCGTTATGTCAAGTATCTGGCCCCCTCAGATTACAATGTACTTCGCTTTAACCGATTAGGAACTACGTAGGCCCAAGCAGGCGCCGTCAAATATATGAGACGTCACGGCAAATGGTGCGGGAATTCCAAGGCGGCGTCGCCACCTGTATTTTCTTTTTGCGCGTTTTCTCGCTTATGAAGAGTCTTCTCGCAGCAAACGTAGCGTTTTTGGTATCGTGGGAGACTACTAATACGAGAAAAATCATTTTGCTCTTTAGTGTCCTTTTAAGTTTTCGTAGATGTGAAAATAAGCTATGAAACGGAAAATGAAATGGACCAAAATCGTTCTCATGTGAACATGGGTGATACTGGTACACACGTTTCAGCAATTCTTTGAAAAGTCTATTGAAAGGTTCAACGAGTAAATTTGTCTTAAATCATACTACGTATATGGGATGGCCGTGAAACCTTCGAATGGTGCCGGATCAAGGTCACTGATCCACATTAAGCGAAAACTAATCTATTGTGCAAGCGAATTTCGCGCTATTGCATGGCCAGTGACTGCCGATTGGCTGACAGGTACCTGCTGCACTTTCTTTGGTAAAGTCGTCCGTTTACGTATGCTGATTCAACATTTGAAAAGGAGAAAGATTTACTGCAAGGCCATTCATCTGATAGCGCATGTCGGCGCAGAACTTGAATTCACAGATGTGACATCCACTTGCAATTTTGGGGGATCGCCAACATATCCGCATGGTGATATGCCTAGGAACGCATGGGCCTTATAGCAAGCGCAGTTTTGGCAAGCACATATTGAAGTGATTTGCTTGTCTACAGCGGAGCTACGTAGAAACGAGTCCTATTCCTCCTTGCCCAGTTTGGGGTACGCCGACCGGCACTCCCAGAGCATGTGAGCTAGAGTGGAGGTCTGGCCGCAGGACGCCCAGGCGTCGTCGTGATATACGCTGGTGTAAAGTTCGTGTAAAAGGGCCAGACACGGATATGCGCCGGTATGTAAGAGCCTCAAAAAAAAACGGCATGCGCCCTACCACACCGCACCTACGATACAGTTACTTCGCTCATACGCTCATTCACGCGACGAAAAGATAGTGCAGTGCTGGATGCTACACAAGTAAGCTGTAGAACTGCCTAGTAAAGACACTGCTCCACACCGCTGTCAGAAGTACATGCGTGAATTGCGTGAGCCCCGCCAAAGTGCGGACTAAAATGTGAAGTTGCGCACTTGGCATGACAGCTTCAACTTCTTCCTGTTCATGCCTACGTTACGCCTGCGTTGTTTTGTGCATCGCCAGTGTCAGCTAGTGAGAGAGGCCGCGCGCCGACGAGTACACGACGAAGCCAATTTCAAGTCGCAGCGCAAGGATAGAAAAAAACCTGATACATGTCCAGATGCAGTGCTCGACAGGAACGCAACAAAGTGTCACGTTGATTGTGTTCCTTCATTATTATTCAGCAAGTCACTGAGAATTTGCACATGAAAGTAAAGACATCTACTACTTCTGTCAACACTTTTGAGCGTCCATACATTATAAACTACTTTCTACGCTATGGTGGACTTATTTATTTGTTTACAACACCTGTAAAGGTCCTCAATGCAGAGTGTTACCTGAATCCTAACATCTTTCGTCATCCTTCACAGTATAATATTATTTTTAACAGCGCACCTGTTCTAGCTCGTCGTAAAGTAAGTTGTGTGTGTGACCGTGCCAGAAAACAATCACCATCATGAACGGTTATGTGCCACAGAATATGGGCAATACCCACTACTCGCCGCTACGGCATGGCCTGTAATAACTCTAAGAACGAGTACAGAGAGAGAGAGAGATACAAAGACATAAAGAGAGAAAGAAAGAGACGGAAAGAACGATGCAAAGAAAGAGGAAGAGATAAATATTTGCCGCGAAAAAAATTCTTCATGAGGAGGGATTCGAACCTGCGTACCTTCCTTCCGAAGGCGAGCGTCCTAACCACTCGGCTATCCAGGCACGCTAGCGGAGCATAGCATAGCCTTGTATAGTATGGTGTAGCTAGGGGTGGGTAAGGAAAGTGAGCGTGAGGAGGAGAGAGGTGATGGTGGGAAGAAGGGAAATGAGAGGGGGAGCGAGTAAAGCGTAGCATAGAAAGAACGAGAAAGAGAGAAATAAAGAGGAAGACATGCAGAAAGAAAAAGAGATACAGCAAGAACATCAACAAAAGAGACAGTAAGAAGTAGAGAGAGAAACAATAGAGAGAAAGAAAGACGAACCAAGAATCGCGTGGTCTAGCGAACAGATACCGCACCACCTGGCCAAGCCGCGCATGTGCAGTAGCTAAGCCACACCCATAGATGGAGACATCACGCGCAACCTCGGTTCTATAGCGCATAGCCTGGCTGCATACTCCTGAGGAGGAAGCCGCGCATCTCGAAGCTGGACGTGCCGATCGACGGGGAGTGCGAGCGGCGACGGTCTCGTGCTTCGCTGTGACAAGCTCTGCGCGACTTAGTGCGAAATGCCCGAAATTTCTTTTTAAGCTAAGGACAGCATCGGAGACGTCTACTAATAGACTAAAGCATTAGGAAGAGCAACCATTCATGCCTAATGGTGACATGTGCGAAAAGAATCACTGAATGTTGTATGTCAACTAAAGATTCCGCACATATGCACTAAGGGCATTCATTTATAATTCATTCATCAAACTTGATTTGTCAAGATAACTCGGTGTCGATGTGACCGGAGCACTAGGGCTAGGGCCTTACTGGGCATCACTGCCTGCTGTGCCAGTTAAGGCCAACTCTTCGCCTGGGTGCCGACTCGCGAACAGTAAGCACTTCATTATGGAACACTGTGGCCACTGCACCAGCTTTGATCCATCGTCTTACGCCTGTGGCAAAAGTTAGGTCGCTAGTGAACGAGCAAATCAACATATTGTACGACCGACATCTTGAACTACACACCGACGGATATACTGAGAAAAATAAAGAAACTGCTAGCTACGCATCTTACGTAATTCCTGCTCCAAAGTGTACCGTGGCCTATCAGGTGTCACCGCGTCGTGTACTCAACAGCGTGTGAAGTCTTAACGATTGAAGCAGCCTTGCAAGAATTCAACAGTCTGCCTCATCTTTCCTGCTCTGTTTTCAGACAGCCAGGCTCTCCTGCAATCACTGTACTGTGGATTCCCCTTTGAGACATTGACCGACATACATTATAAGCTGCCAAAATAATTGCAAAAGGATGGATTTGCTACTGCAGGCGGTGACGCCACTGGAAGCCTTCCGTAGAAACTTTGCAATTCATACCAACAACGAAGACTCCGCAGAACTCAAAAACAGACACCAAACAGTCTATCCTAAATCATTTTCTATTAGTATAGCCCCCCAGCACCGACAACGTGATTATGGGACCTAAAATAACTGAAGCGCCCGTTTTTGATTGCATCCGCACTGAATTAGGGCCAGCTGAAGCATACAGGTGCAAGAAATGACTTCGCACATCACCACATTGTTCGCAGTGTAACGTGTGGCATTGAACATTATTAGATTGTTCTGACTTCGACACACAACGTGGAACGCTATCAGATAAACGGTAGCGCCAGATTTCCATGCACTTATGTGCACGTATCATTTTTCCCGCACGAGGGCGCTTTTCTCGGCAGAATGACATTGCAAGCTTGCTGTCATCCTGTCGCCAGGTATACATAGCTGACTTCCAGAGGCTTATCAGGCCTGCATAGACTGCGGTCAAAGCCAAGCGGACGCTACGTGAAGCTCAGCTCGACTATCGTCTTGAAAAAAACGTGCGTTCTCAACTATGAGTATCACCTACCTAGAACACTCTTGTTTAAAAATGATACATTTAATAAGCAGTCTTGAGCTTAACTTCGTCCGCAAAAGCATATTATTTCATTCAACTTACGGATTCTTGTGTGGGCTTCAAGGCCCCTCGCAATCTCTACTTGCTCAACTCTCTTCTCAGTACCATCGTTAGTACCATCCGTGTTTTCATCATTTCCAGAGCTGATGTTCAGTAAAACTGCGTAGAGCATAGAACAGAATATCGCGATGGTAAACGGGAATGTTTTCAATGTATATCAAGCACTTCCTTATTCATCACCGAATTCACTGCTGCCACATAAAAAACGAGTTTGTTCAAAATAGTTAAGCTTCGTTCACGATACTTAGTATCTCCGGACGACTTCATGCAGCATAAAACATACCAGAATTCACTAACAACCGAAACGCTTCCTTCATGTTCAATACATATTCCTACGCAGCACTTTCCCGCTGTAAGGAATAAAACGAATTAGGGACGACCTCAAGCGCGTCAAGCACACCACAAAGTCACGTTCAAACATGAGGTTAAAGAGACGATGAAACAACCAAATGAATTTGGAATGACTGTAATATTAGGGTACGATGTCCCACGAGAGTACTGGTTAGGGCATATTGGTGGAGCAATGCAAAATGAAAACGCGCACAAAATGAGGGCTGCCTTCGTCATAGTCCTTCTGCTTACATGTGCGATTGTCGTTTCTGCTCATGAATCTTCTGCCGCAGCACATCTTGAGCGCGTCGTATATCACGCTGGCGAACGACATTAGTTTGGTGTCGAGAACCATGCTGGGGTTGCGTAAAGGGATGACGAGGCACAATGCTCTACATGAAGGTTATGTCGAAGTGCATCATTGTCTTGAATATGGTCTGTTTCTTTTTTTTGTGGCACGCTCGGTCGCTAGTAGTTCTCGGTTTGCTAACCAGCCGCGTTAAATCCACGCAAATGTGAATGCCGGCTTTGTTAATGTTACAGTAATTTTATGCTAACAATAACATCTGATGGCTTTTACAAGCCAGTACTACCCGCCGTGGTGGTTTAGTGGTTATGGCGCCTGACTACTGACCCTAAGGCCGCGGGATCGAATCTTGGCCGCATCTCATTTAGATAAAATTCTAGAGGCCCGTGTGCTTAGATTAATATGCACGTTAAAGAACCCCAGGCGGTCGAAATCTCCAGAGCCCTACACTATCGCATGTCTCATAATCATACCGTGGTTTTGGAACGTGAAAACCCAGCAAATATTAATGCAAGATCTAAAATATGACATTGATAGACGCCGTAGTTTGGGAATTTCAGGTTGGCTTTTACTACCTTGGGTAACTTAACGTGTCGCTATATTTAGCTATACGCCTGTCCTCTTGATTCGTCTCCATCAAACTGCGGCAAATGTCGCCGGGAACTACACCCACGCCCTCGACGTTAGCAGCGGGAACCACAGCGCGTGCAACACTGCACTGTGATACGTGGAATATATGCAAATGAAGTGAAGTAGGCTTCGTAGCTCATAAGTTCACTTGCTCTACCCTTAGCTTTAAATGAGGTGCTGTTAAGATAATCTTCAGCAGCATTACCCGCCTTGCTGATGATGTCGTCTATTCAATTAGAGGCTCAAAAGAGTGGCTAATGCTGTAAAGCCGAAGTGCTTTGCAAAAAACTTCATCCACTTTTATTAGATTGCTGATGAAGGCTCACGATGGGATTGAACAAAACCATACGCACAATTCTGTTATACGAACACAGATATGCCACTAAATGTCAATCAGCATGTCGTTTGAGTTATGGTTCTTCAGGCTGATGTATAACATATAGATATTTATAGCTGTAGGAGCACTAAATTTATTTTAGAAACCAAGGACAAAGACCCCCACGCTACGTGGTAGCAGCTCGCAATCTATTTGAGCTGCAATCAGTCAAAATATCCGAGGAGAAATTTCAGGACCCTTATTGAGCTTGTTGCGCCGTGATCGTGGGTTAAGTATTTTGTAATGTGAGCGTATGCCTGCCAGCGGTTACGTACATGACTTTCTTGAGTGAATGCGATGAGGTCAGTGCGAAGTAACATATTTGTGAACAGGTGTGAGACATTATTATCACTATACAATGGGTGTGCACACTACATCACTTGAAGGAGTTCCGGGCTTGAAGGAGTTCCTTCCGGACTTGAAGAACTCCTTCAAGTTTACCCGCCCGTACCCGGCCCGGTGACTCAAAGCGAGGCCCGGGCCCCGCCCGAACCCGAGAAAATCTTTCGCTTACCCGGCCCGGCCCGACCCGACCGCAGATCGGGCCCGACAGGGGCCCGAGCGAATAATCTAGGTGGTGTTGCCCGTACATGGAATCGGCATCAAGACGTTTCAAGTGACAAATCTCTACTCTTTGTTCGTGCATGTTTCGCTAACAAATATACTTTAACCTTTGGTAATTCCTTGTAAAAAGCGGCTCACGATGGAAACATGTACCTGAGCGGGGGTACGATGAACGTTTGTTCGGGGGTCTATTTTTTCTGCAAATACAATTAGGATCATCAAGAGCGTTTTGTAACAGATATTGACAGAAAGTGATTGACAGAATGAGCTCAGTTTTAATAGGGAGCGCAATATTTGTTTTTATTGCACGCTCTATTGAAATTTAAAGCATTCTCTAACGAAAAAGTGAATCGTGCACTCTTCTGGAGAAGTAGCGCCTGTCTTCAGCATAATAGCGCCTTGCCACAGCGAGAGAAATAGACGAAAAAAGCCATATTTATTACCTTCGTTGTGAATAAATTATCCCAGGTAAAAATTATAACGAACCGCGTGCACTACGCATACTTTTAGTAATACGAATGTAAGCAGCCCAAAGGAAGAAAAAAAAACTTTTTGTCAAAACATACTTTTCATATATCACACCACTCCTAGTACAGGTTTTTTTTTGTGTGGCATAGTTTATAGTTTATTGTTTCACATGTTATTCTCGCAAAAATTAAATTATGAAGAGATTCCGGCTTGAAGTACGCTGTTGCATCACATATCCAGCCACGCTAAAGTTTCTTGCGCTGCTTCCGCTAGCCGCAGGGGCGCACATCTTCCTTGCGGATTGTGAAGGCGTCAGCCGACGTTCTTACCTTCCACCGCTGGAGAAATTTAGGATATATTTGTGGATCTCTGCAGAATGAATGTAGTAGCTGTCCACCTCATCCCTTCATTTCTCTCGTTCCCGAACAACGTGCCACTCCTCAATATTATGTTTAAAACTCCTCCTTGAAGGCTTCTTCCAGTTCTCAGCAGTGTATGTTATGCACGGTTTGCACTATGCTGTTTTTTTCTTGTTCTAATGGGTGTGTGCCTTCCTAACAATGTTGTACCGGCAGAAGGTGGCCATTGGGCTACGCGGGTAGGACTGACTGGAGATGGACGAAGCGATTTCAGTCTATTTTCGGGGTTCGTTCCAGTTTGGCAATAAAAGCGCGAATAAGCTTCTCGAAGCTTACTCATTGGATGAATGTGGTTCGACGTAAGGGGGACATCACCCGGTACGGTGGACCTATGCTAATCCTGCACATTCCAACTTTGTGGCGGCAGTTCATGTAGCTCTTTCGGGCTGCATGCGGCCCGCTGATCTCTCGCTAGTGTCTTAGTCTATTTTTTTTTATTTTCTTTATATGTACGTTCCAGATCTACACAGGCATGACAGCTCTAAAGAAATTTTTTTTGTGAGGCACCCCCTGCGGTCACCATTTGTTCATACATAACCGTGAAACAAAACTATATTTCAAAATCGGCGGCCAGATTTTAGTCCAGTTGGAGATAGGTATCTATATGTTGTCGGAATCCAGCCGCCAAACCCCGTTCAGAAATGACCCATATATGAGATATGTGAAAGGTCTTCTCTCAAACGGCGACGTGAGCAGACATTCTGTCCCACCCGATCCCCGCTCCTACCTTCGTCACTGTCTTGGCCCTGGCAGGAGTAAATTTTCCTGAATGCGGCCCGTTAGCTGAGGTGAGTTCGAGAACCCTGATATAGCGTAACAAGACGAAAGCTCAGACGTTAACATTGTGGGCACACAAAGCAGGCTGTGCATATCAATCTCGCGTCACATGACCACTGGGAGCCGCGAAGGATAAAAGAATGGGTCTTTATAGGGATTCTATATAACGATACCTCGCGCGGTCCTTGCGTTTTAGTGAAGGGCTGGGACTTTCAAGAACGTTTCTCCGCTTTGGAGCTCTGTGACCCTTCTTGCGATGAAGAATTGCAGGTATAATTTTAATATATTACATTTATTACTGCGAATACAGAATAACATTTGAGATATAAAATAATAGCGAATGCACCTAATAAAGCACGGAATAGAGAGATGTTAAAAATATAAGCCTCTCGTCTATTTACTTTTAGCTCGCCTATTTCAGATAAATCAGGTAGCCCCATATGCAAGAAGCAAGAGTAGTTCATTACTTGACCCTCAGAAAACTTCTTCAAATAGCCTGCCCAAGATAAAAAAAAAACTTTTTTTGTTTTTCGAGATAAAATATTGGAACATACGTGCATGCACAGCGTATGTGCTGTAAACTTAAAGGGACACTAAAGAGAGATTTGTATATTATCAGAAAATTACCCTCTTAAAATTCCAAAGTCACGCTCGCCGCGACAAGACTCCGTAAGCGATAAAACGAGGAAATAGCAAATGCGGGTAGTGACGCCACCTTGAAACTCGCGCAGCAAGTGCCGTGACGTCATAGGTTCCGACGGCGTCTACTGGGGCCTACGTAGTTCCTAATCGGTAAAAATGAAGTACATTGACCTCAGAGGGGTCATACATACATCAACATACCAAATTTCAGAAAATGTTTGAGCGAATTTCGCCAAAGTACGACTAATACACTTTGAAAGACATGACGAGCTGCGCAGAGATTTCGGAGCGAAACTTAAAAACAGAGCTTTGACACAGATTTTTTCCGCTAGAACTAAACTTATAATGATGACATTAATGGCATTCGGGTTCTCAGAGTACACTTTATCAGCCTAAACCGATTCAGTGTTTCACTTTAGTGTCCCTTTAAGAACTGAGCAAAGTAAGCCCGGCCCGACCCGAGCCCGCCACCTCAAACCCGGGCCCGGCACTAAGTCCGGAGCTCCAGGCCCGTGCCCGGCCCGGGCCCGCCATGAAAACTACTTTACCCAGCCCGGCCCGGCCCACGGGCCGGGCCGGGCTCGGGTTCTCGGGTAGGCCCGAGCTCGTGCAGTGCTCTAGTGCACGCCGTTTCTAAACGCTTGGTAACCGTGACATTGGCTCCAGTAGCCCTGTAAAGGCTGGTAAGCATCGTGGCGCGCGCAGGCACATTGTGAAGAATTGACAGCGTTCGACAGTCACCTGTTGTGCTGGACGAAGGCTCGTTGGGTCGTGGTCAACCCTGTTAACGTTGCGTGCACTTACAGACAAAATAACGCGCACACAAACATGTGGTAGGAGCTGACGCGCTGTGTGCGGTTGCGAAGCAGGTGTTATTTGCCTGAGTAGGAAGCATGCGAGTGAAGCTGCATTCTCGTTGTACAGCTGTCCGCCCGGAGTTTCTTCTGACTGTGTTTTTTTCTGTACAGCTGTCTGCTCGGTGCTTGTTGAGACGTCTCATAGCTGTGACATCTGCGGCTTTGTCAGCGATGAAGCGTTTCGATAATAATAATTATAATTGCTGGGTTGAACGTCCCAATACCACGATATGATTATGAAAGACGCCATAGTGGAGGGCTCCGGAAATTTCGACCACCTGGGGTTCTTTAACGTGCGCCTAAATCTAAGTACACGGGCCTCAGGAATTTTTCCCTCAATCTAAATGAAATACGGCCGATATTCGATCCCGCGATCTTCTGGCCAGCAGTCGAGCATCATAACCACTAGACCACCATGGCAAGTGAGGAGAGTTTTGCTTTAAGGCTAGCGTCATATATTAACATCTTTGTTAATATATACCAAATGCCGGGCTAACGACTACAAAAGTCTTGTCTGCTAAGGCCACCAGGAGGTGCTATGCATCGGCGAGACAATGAATAATTGATGTGCACACCTGGTTGGTGTCAGTAACTGCGAATCACATGTCCGTAAGTGCCATATTTCGTTCAACTTACAATTGAGGGCACTAAAAGGGCCGCGCGCTTGGCGGCAGTCATGTGGTAATTTTTTTGAAAATTCCCGCGCTTTAAAGAAAGGCCAGAAAAAAACTAAGCAGGGCAGTTAACATAGACTGAAAAATACGATGTTTCTGAACAAGCGCTACAACTTTTGTATTGAAAACTTTTTCTTTCGAGTTACTACTTAAAAAGTTCTTTAAGCAATGCTTGTTATTTGCCGGGCTTGGCGAATTGGAAAAAAATATTCTGACGTGCACTACATCACTCAGAACAATGCTGCGCTAATAGGAGACGCGTAGCGCCTATGCTTAATTTTTTGATACTTGGTGATTTTAGCTGAAACACCCTGTAAAAACTGACAATCACCTGTGGCATACACCCGCACACCATAGGCCCCAGCATGCAGCTATGTGCCGCACGTGACTAATGGAAGTGATTTCATGACGCAGGTGACAGGAAAGTCATGTTATTCATGTTGTGACCTGCGAATCGTGTTCGTCCTACATGCAAGTTCTCCTACGCCAATTTTAGTACATACCAAGCTAAGGAGACGACCCCGAGAGCACCAAGGCATAGATAGATAGATAGATAGATAGATAGATAGATAGATAGATAGATAGATAGATAGATAGATAGATAGATAGATAGATAGATAGATAGATAGATAGATAGATAGATAGATAGATAGATAGATAGATAGATAGATAGATAGATAGATAGATAGATAGATAGTGTCACGTGGTCGTGGCGTCGACGAAGACAGCAGTCGGCGTTTGCAGGATGAAACTGTTTATTTGGCCGAACTTGTGGCCGGAAAATCAGAACTAGAACTACAGCAATACACGCTGTACAATGATAGCGGCGAACAGGGCGTCGTCCGTCGATCAACTGACAAGCGGTCAAGCGCGTCGGCTTTTATACAGGTGCTATGGAACTTTCCAGCAATATCGCTGGTGGCGGCGTTATCTCTCGACAACGCTGGAACATTCGCGTGCGGCGCGCAATCTTAACAAAACGATCTACCAGAATCGTGAAGCTTCTCGAACACTGCTTCGGGGCCAGCGTCGAGCGTTGATAACCGTCCTTGCTGGTCAAACTCGAACACATCAAAATAAAAGCAGAAGCGGGCATGGCATTGCCCCCCTCTGAAGAAGCATCGTCCCGATGCTTGCAACAGAACATGGAAAGGAAAACACAAGTGCATACACAAATAAATTACAATAACAAAGGAAAAAGTAGATTCTCCAGGGTCGCTAACGCGCAAAAAGCGGCTTAAGGCGCACGACATGGACGACTTCAGGTCGTGCGCGGCGTCGCTGGGAGTTCGTAATGCCGTCCGGGACGACCTCGTAGTCAAGAGCGCCGTGACGTCGAAGCACCTTGTATGGCCCGAAGTATCGCCGAAGAAGTTTTTCACTGAGCCCACGTCGGCGTATCGGCGTCCAGACCCACACACGGTCACCGGGTTGGTACTCCATGTGGCGTCGTCGAAGATTATAGTGACGGCTGTCGACCCTCTGCTGGTTCTTGATGCGCAGGCGGACGAGCTGTCGAGCTTCTTCGGCGCGTTGCAAATAGGCGGCTACGTCGAGGTCGTCTTCGTCGGTGGCGGTTGGTAGCACTGCGTCGAGCGTCGTTGCCGGGCTCCTTCCGTAGACCAGCTTGTACGGCGTCATTTGCGTCGTTTCTTGCATGGCCGTGTTGTATGCGAAGGTCACATACGGAAGGATGGCATCCCACGTCTTGTGTTCGACGTCGACATACATGGCCAGCATGTCGGCGATGGTCTTGTTTAGCCGCTCGGTGAGGCCATTGGTCTGTGGGTGGTACGCTGTGGTCCGGCGGTGGCTTGTTTGGCTGTATCTCAGTATTGCCTGAGTTAGGTCAGCAGTAAACGCCGTACCTCTGTCGGTGATGAGGACCTCTGGGGCGCCATGACGCAGGAGGATGTTCTCAACGAAGAACTTCGCTACCTCGGCGGCACTGCCTCTGGGTAGGGCCCTTGTCTCGGCGTAGCGGGTGAGGTAGTCGGTAGCTACGACGATCCATTTGTTTCCGGTATTGGACGTCGGGAACGGCCCCACTAAGTCCATCCCAATTTGCTGGAACGGCCGTCGAGGTGGCTCGATAGGCTGCAGAAGTCCGGCTGGCCTAGTCGGCGGTGTCTTGCGTCGCTGACAGTCCCGGCAGGTCTTGACGTAGCGAGTTACGTCGGCGACAAGGCGCGGCCAGTAGTACTTTTCCTGTATTCTTGCGAGCGTGCGAGAAACACCCAGGTGTCCAGACGTCGGGTCGTCATGCAGAGCCTGGAGGACCTCTGATCGCAATGTCGAGGGCACTACGAGAAGGGAATCGGCTCGAAGCGGCGAGAAGTTCTTCTTAAGGAGAACACCGTTGCGCAAGAAAAACGACGTCAGTCCTCGCGAGAATACCTTGGGAACAACGGTGGTCCTGCCCTCGAGGTATTCCACAAGGCCCCTGAGTTCTGGGTCCGCTCGCTGTCGTTCGGCGAAGTCTTCGGCACTTATGGTTCCCAAGAAGCAGTCATCCTCCGTCTCGTCCTGCGGCGGTGGGTCGACGGGGGCACGGGACAGGCAGTCAGCGTCGGAGTGTTTTCTTCCGGACTTGTAAACGACGGTTATGTCAAATTCTTGAAGTCGTAGGCTCCACCGTGCGAGGCGACCTGAAGGGTCCCTCAAGTTAGCTAGCCAACACAAGGCGTGGTGGTCGCTCACAACTTTGAAGGGCCGGCCGTAGAGGTAGGGGCGAAACTTCGATGTAGCCCAGACGATGGCCAGGCACTCCTTTTCTGTTGTGGAGTAGTTGATTTCTGCCTTTGATAGCGACCGGCTAGCATAACTGATGACCCTTTCGAATCCGGCGGTCTTTTGCACAAGGACGGAGCCGAGTCCTACGCTGCTTGCGTCGGTGTGGATTTCCGTGTCGGCGTATTCGTCGAAATGCGCAAGTATGGGAGGCGTCTGCAGGCGTCGTTTCAGTTCTTGAAATGCTTGAACTTGCGACGTTTCCCACCTGAATTCGACGTCGGCCTTCGTGAGTTGCGTCAGTGGCTCGGCGATCCGTGAAAATTCCTTGACGAAACGTCTGTAATAGGCGCACAAGCCGAGAAAACGGCGTACGGCCTTCTTGTCGGTGGGCGTCGGGAAGTCAGCGATGGCAGCTGTTTTCCGCGGGTCCGGGCGAACACCATCCTTACTGATTACGTGTCCCAAGAACAAGAGCTCCTCGTACGCGAAGCGGCACTTTTCAGGCTTCAAGGTGAGTCCGGAGGTCTTGATTGCTTGAAGTAAAACTTCAAGGCGCCGAAGGTGTTCGTCGTAGTTTGAGGAAAACACAACGACGTCGTCCAAGTACACGAGACACGTCTGCCACTTCAAGCCGGCCAGTACTGTATCCATAACTCTTTGAAAAGTCGCAGGTGCCGAGCAAAGACCAAAGGGCATGACCTTGAACTCGAACAGGCCGTCTGGTGTTATAAAAGCAGTCTTTTCTCGGTCTCTCTCGTCGACTTCTATTTGCCAGTAACCGGTCTTGAGGTCCATCGACGAAAAGTACTTTGCGTTGTGTAATCGATCCAGGGTGTCGTCTATCCGGGGAAGGGGATACACGTCCTTCTTCGTGACTTTGTTCAGGCGACGATAATCGACGCAAAAACGTAGAGTCCCATCCTTCTTCTTCAATAGCACCACCGGGGATGCCCACGGACTCTTTGACGGCTGGATGATGTCGTCGCGTAGCATTTCGTCGACCTGTTTCTTCACGGCCTCGCGTTCTCGCGTCGAAACTCTGTACGGGCCCTGACGGAGTGGTCTGGCGCTTTCCTCTGTTATGATGCGATGTTTTGCCACGGGAGTCTGCCGAATTCTTGACGACGACGAAAAGCAGTCCTTGTATTGCAAGAGCTGGGTTTTGAGCTGTTCTTGTTTGTGCTTCTGAAGGCTGGGATTGATGTCGAAAGCTGGTTGCGGCGCTTTATTCGTCGGAGTAGGCTCGGGAGAATCGGTGAGGCCGAAAGCATTGCTGGCTTCTACGATTTCTTCGATGTAGGCGACCCTCGTGCCTTTGCTCACGTGCTTGTACTCGTTGCTGAAATTCGTGAGCATAACTGTTGCTTTCCCTGCCCGCAGCTCTGCTACTCCTCTTGCGACGCAAATCTTGCGGTTAATCAAGTGGTGCTGGTCGCCTTCAACAACGCCTTCCAGGTCTGCTGATTTCTGAGTGCCGACGGAAATCATGACGCTGGAGCGAGGGGGAATGGTGACCTGGTCTTCCAGCACATTCAAGGCGTGCTTTCTTGGCGGAGTGTGCGGCGGCAGTGCCTTTTCCGTGGACAGTGTTATTGACTTAGACCTCAGGTCGATGATTGCACCATGAAGGCCTAAGAAGTCCATACCAAGGATGACATCTCTCGAGCAACGCGGCAGGATTACGAAGTTCGCGGGATAAATCCGGTTGTTAATGGTGAGTCTCGCTGTGCAGATTCCCTCCGGGGTTACGAGGTGACCTCCAGCTGTCCGGATTTCGGGGCCTTCCCAGGCTGTCCTAACTTTCTTCAGCTTCGTGGCGAACGGTCCACTGATGACAGAATAGTCGGCTCCGGTGTCGATGAGGGCTGTGACGCTGTGGCTGTCGATAAGAACGTCGAGGTCGCTAGTTCGTCGTCTTGCGTTGCAGTTAGGTCGTGGCGTCGGGTCACGGCTACGTCGGTTTGTTCCGCTGCTTCCACGTTGCGTCGTCAGGTCTACTTCGGTCCGCGAGGTGTCGTCGTCAGGGGTTCGCGCCGTGTCCTGAAGCCTTCGTCGTGGCGGCGGCGTCGGCGGCGGAGGGTCTTCGGTATTTCGTCGTACAGCAACCGCACCTCCATCGGTTGCTGCCCTTAGTTTTCCGGATGCGGGCTAGGTGACCGGCCCCGGGTTGGGCCAGTGTATGGTCGGCGTTGAGGAGAGGCGTAGCGGCCTGGCGACGGCGATCGGGAAGGTCCTCGGGGGGTCCACTGCGCTCCTGCCAGGTAGTCGGCGATGTCACGTGGTCGTTCCCCCTGCTGTGGACGCGGCGCGTCGACGGCGAACCCACGCAGTCCCATCTGTCGATAATGGCAGCGGCGGTAGGTGTGGCCGGCTTCTCCGCAGTGGTAGCAGAGTGGACGATGGTCGGGGGCGCGCCAAACGTCGGTCTTCCTCGGCGCGTATCGCTGACCGGCTGGCGGGCGGTATGATGTCGGTGGTGGCGGCGGTGGCGCATGGCGGCGGAACTGCTGGGGATGGCGCGGCGTCTTGACGTGGGCGAGGAGGGGGGGGCGTTGCGTCGGGCTGCAGCAGCATAGCTCATTGCTTGCAGCTGCGGTGGTGCCGGTTGAGGAACACCCAGTGATTGTTGGATTTCCTCGCGTACAACGTCCGCAATCGACGTCACTTCGGGCTGTGTAAAAGGTGCGAGCTTTCGCAGCTCCTCTCGCACGATGGCTCGTATCGTTTCGCGCAAGTCGTCGGAGCCGAGGGCGTGAACTGCTGCGCTGTCTTGGAATGCGCGGCGATTGTACTGCCGAGTGCGCATCTCGAGCGTCTTCTCGATTGTTGTTGCCTCCGCGAGGAATTCTTGAATGGTCTTGGGTGGGTTTCTGATTAGTCCCGCGAACAGCTCCTGCTTCATTCCTCGCATGAGGAAGCGAACTTTCTTCTCCTCGGGCATCTCAGGGTCTGCGTGGCGGAACAGTCTCGTCATTTCTTCTGTGAAGAGTGCCACGTTTTCGTCTGGCAGCTGCACGCGGGCTTCGAGCAGAGCCTCGGCCCTCTCCTTGCGGACAACGCTGGTGAATGTTGCCAGGAACCTGCTGCGAAAAACGTCCCATGTTGTCAGGGTTCGCTCTTGGTTTTCGAACCATGTTCTAGCTGCGTCCTCCAAGGCGAAGAAGACATGCTGTAGCTTGTCTTCACTGGTCCAGGAATTGAAAAGGGCGACTCGGTCGTAGGCTTCCAGCCAGCTTTCCGGGTCTTCGAACGACGATCCGCGGAAGGTGGGCGGCTCCTTGGGCTGGCGAAAAAGGATTGGCGCAGGCTGCACGTGGTCGGTCATCGTCGCTGTGGTCGATGTTGAGATCTGCGGCTGCCTGGGTTTTTCGGGAAGGAGCCCGTGCTCTGGCTGCAGTCCCTTCTGCCTGCTGCTTGTTCGACGATCCGGCATTTCCTTGCCGTCGTCCTCGTCGCGGCTTGGGCTTGGGTCAGCGCTCCGCGGTGGCGTCCGGATCATGAAGCAGCACCTCCACCAGATGTCACGTGGTCGTGACGTCGACGAAGACAGCAGTCGGCGTTTGCAGGATGAAACTGTTTATTTGGCCGAACTTGTGGCCGGAAAATCAGAACTAGAACTACAGCAATACACGCTGTACAATGATAGCGGCGAACAGGGCGTCGTCCGTCGATCAACTGACAAGCGGTCAAGCGCGTCGGCTTTTATACAGGTGCTATGGAACTTTCCAGCAATATCGCTGGGGGCGGCGTTATCTCTCGACAACGCTGGAACATTCGCGTGCGGCGCGGAATCTTAACAAAACGATCTACCAGAATCGTGAAGCTTCTCGAATACTGCTTCGGGGCCAGCGTCGAGCGTTGATAACCGTCCTTGCTGGTCAAACTCGAACACATCAAAATAAAAGCAGAAGCGGGCGTGGCAATAGATAGATAGATAGATAGATAGATAGATAGATAGATAGATAGATAGATAGATAGATAGATAGATAGATAGATAGATAGATAGATAGATAGATAGATAGATAGATAGATAGATAGATAGATAGATAGATAGATATTGTGGTTGTTGCGTGCGTTCCTGCGTCTGTGAAAACTTTTTCCCGCGGTCGGAAATACGCACAACTTTGTGCCACCTAACCAACCAAAACAGTATTGTACAAAAGAAGGGCCTGTCAAACAAGTGTGCTTGCATATATGTACGTGACAGCTAAGTTTATTTTGCGTAACATTTCGAATTATGTTGGAAAGCCAGAGTTGATCATGAAGAGCCCATGAAGTAGCATGGTCTCCACTTGCTCTTCATCACTAAATAGTAAGACCCTCTCAGGCCGCTGACGGCAGTGCCTCAAAATATGTTGCAGAGCACCCTAACTCTGCATTTAACACATTTCTGTCTTACTACTCCGTATATTAATGGTTTAATGACAAATAGTATCGGAATGGCATGTTAAGGAGGCGCCAAGCTACCGCTTGCTGTGTAATAAATACTGGTTGGAAAGGGAGTACGAAGGCAACTTATTCACACTTTCGTTTTATTTCACGTATGTTTGCTTGAGCATAGATAGAAAACAAATTGTTTCGCAGGTTATTTCACAAGGCACTGTTGCTGGTCTAACTGTACATGTCCTGTGTTGATATCGACTCCGAATTTTCCCCATCATCGTTTAACTTCCTTGTTCTGGCAGACTTCTGTAGGTTTTTATGGTTCCTGGCACGTTCAATTCTTTAGCTCGTTTTTATGAATACTACTGCGTAGAGTTTCTCTTAGCAACATTGAGCTTCCGGTGGCGCTTCATTAACGTTCCTACGCGCCTGGCACTGCGTTAACAGGCGCGGTACGCAGCAGTGAAATGTAATTTAACCAGCGGATTTGCTCATATCGTGTTTTTGCGACGTTAAACTCCAGATAATATTGAGACAAAAAGTAAACAGATCACATATCTTATCGAGAGTTTGCAGACTGCGTAAAATTTTTCCTTTTGGCTTAGATGTGAACCTTGAAAACAAGCGCTGTACATTCACCATAGAAACCAAAATTCATGGAGCCTTCCGTTACTTCTGGGTGCACTCGAATACGTGACGCAGTGCCGGCGCGGTTGCGGCTGCAAATGCACGAAATGGTCACTAGTACGATCGAGAAAAAAAGATCAGTAGGGACATTCATTTTCTCAGCAATGAAGTAATCTCCAAGCGCTGATCTCAAATTCAAGCGCTTCCGGCGGGCGTTGTTTTTGTCAGACCCTGTTATGCTCCTCACTGCGCATGCGATGCTTTTCATGACCCGGGTGAAGCAACTTGCAGTACCTTTCATGTTGGTTTAAAGGTTGTGCTGTCAAAAAGTGTACAATTCCACAGTGTACAGGTAATTCTGGCTAATAAACACGGCTGTATGTTCTTCTGACGTCAATGGTTCGTACCTTCATTGCCGAGTGAATTTTCAAATTTCACCGCCATCGCCAATATCCTGTGTCGTAAATCTCCTAAGCGAAAGGTCTACAACGTTGCAAAACGAGTACACGTGCGTGGATTTCCTCAAAATGTGTCGATCGCAGTATCCTCAGCTGGTCAGCAAACTCAAAAATTTTAAGGTTTAAAGGAAGGTGCCCCACACGTGTCCTGGGCGCGTTTGAGTGGCACAAGCCGCAGTCGTCCCAATCGCAAAATGGACTACAGTAAAGTTATATATAGTGTGCATGTGCGGATTTCACTACCACAGCGGATATCACTCAGAACAGCGGTTAATACTATTTCCCGCCCGCAATTTCCACTCTCCCATGCTCTTTCTCTCCATTGCTAAACTGCGACTGCGCCTTAATTTTAAATTATTTACGATGGGCCCACTTTTCTACATGCTTTTGATTTGATATTCAAGATCGCGGGCCTGCCATGGCCAGTCGAGGATACAAAATTTATAAGGCTACGAACCACAGAAGATGCTGCAGAAAGTGTCACAACAAGCCGATGAACAATAGGCGAATATATTGAATAAATAAAGTGAAAGTAACAAATAACAAGCATGGATTTTTCATTAGGCAATGTAGCGAATTTTGTTTCCTTCTACCGCTGGTGTAAATTTACTTATCAACAACCCAAAAGCACCGCTTCTTACGCTTCGATATTGCTGGCTTCAAGTGTCAGAATAATCAACACGACCTTTCGATAGAGTAACGCTATTTTTGTAGTGAAAGTTGTATTATCGGTGGGCTTAATCCTGTTTTTTTTTTATACTAAACGTTACAAAACCTGTCATTTAAAAATAAGAGCTAGTGCTTCCATTCAAGCACTTGTTTACTAATACTGTTTACGCAACAGTATTGATCTATGCCGCATTGGCGTTTATTGGAAAGACTCAGTCATCTAGCACATTAACCCTTCAGTAATAATATCATGTGGGGTTTAACGTCCAGAAACCACGATATGATTATGAGAGACGCCGTAGTGGAGGCCTCCGGAAATTTCGACCAACTGGGGTTTCTTAACGTGCACATAAATCTAAGTACACGGGCCTCAAACATTTTCGCCTGCATCATAAATGCAGCCGCCGCAGCCGGGATTCCATCCCCTGACCTTCGGGTCAGCAGTCAAGCGCCGTAATCACTAGGCGACAGTGGCGGGGCAACCCTTCAGTGTGCGCTCTATGAAATAGACATCTCGTACATTAAAACTCTGGCGCTATTTAAGGTAACGTGGCTCTAAAGTGTGAGATGATGTGCGACATATGGCGACACTAGGAGCCACAGTCGTACTTCAGGTAACCTAATTAGAATGCTGCCCAGTTAAAATAACCAGCTCGGTTGCTGAATTTTGACATAATGTAAATTTACCTGGCAGCTAGACGTAGATGCCGTACAATGAGATAAATCAAGGTTAGTGCTGAATTATGGCTCGAGCAATCGCCGTAATATTAGTGGTTAGTGCGATGTAAAAAGAATATTTAGGCGCTGATCTGTTAAGTTTAAAAATATATGTAGCACAATAGTAACCGTGTAATGAATATAAATATTCCTGTGTTAGTGCAGTACTTTTGGGAATCTACTGTTCCCGGGAATGCATGCCGCATACAGAAACCATTCTGCTTCAGTCACAAAACGCGCACCGTTCACCAGCTATCCTCAATATCCTGTATCGTAAATCTCCTAAACCGAATGTCCTGCAACATTGCAAAGCACACGTGCCCACGTGCGCGGATTTCCTTAGCATGTGGCGCTCGTAGAACCATCAGCTGGTTCATCCTCTAGCTTTTCGTCTGTGTGTTGCCCATGCCTCTAACAATCGTGAATCCACGCAACTCTGCACAAAATCGATTTATTTTTCTCCTGCACCTCATTTGTTGCTCACTTCCTTCTTTCTGTGCAGCAGACGTGCCATTGTATATCGCTCTCTCGAGAGTAAAAATAGATAACCTATCGATTTCGATGTGGCCTCACACATTTTTACGTTTAATAGTTTCGGCATTACAGTGCCCTTTCAGCCGCGTCAGAAATGCGCTTTGCGCCTCCACGTGCTCAAATAAGTCTTTTTTTTATGTCTCTGCCTGCCAGTTTCTTTTCCCTTTCCGCTGTACTGATAGAATATATACACCCCGCTTACACGCAGTAGTTCTCTAGTAACTCTGGCATTACGATCTACAGCAATGTCAGCTTCAAATATTTTGTTGGGTTTGCTGAACGTTGTCACAGTGGTTGTTTTCTTCGACCTGCCCACCTTGAGCGTGTACAACACGTTAATAATAGGCACCGAATACGACTACATAATAGGTGAGTTTAATGGGTGTTTTCCCATCATTACGTCACGGCAATATAATTTGTGAAGTGCATATTAGCGCAATAATGAAAGAAGTACTGCAATTATTTTATGTATTAAGTTTCTTGCTAGAATTCGTTTACTGTACAGTAGGATATAGATAAAAAGACTCTGTTTTCTGTAGCCACCGAGATATTATCCGCGGCTGTACTATATATTAACCTATATGAAGTCTTCCCTTTACTTCAAGGTAGCTGCCATAGAAAGAAAGCCCGATCACTTTTGAATGTTCTTAGCCTCAGGCACATTACATTGCGCATGTTTTTATTAGGCTTACCGACAGCCGAGCCGAGTATCAGGCGAGCTTCTCCGATATTATTCGTACCAGGGGCACAAGGCAAACTCTGACGCAGAAGAATAAGCACGTAAGTGCCTTCGTGCCCCTCCTCAGCTGTGTACAGAGCTCTACTTGGAGTACGTCTTCTGTTTTTGGATACCCCAGCAGAACTCCTGAGGACTTTGGACATTTTATAATAGAGCTGCTAGTTGCCCAAAATTGGGCTTCTCTTGTGTCAGTTCCCCCTGTGCGCTTGTCTCATTGGTTCGAAGAATACTTCTGCCACGAACAACACGCAGCGGCGATTTTTGTCGACGTCAGACGACATCAACGCGCTCATGCGACTTCTATATTGCCGGAATGTGATCAACAATATTTTTACCGATGATTCAATAGGACAATAGGAATCAGACATCTTTTGGTTGATGCACTTGCACAATGAGACACTGAGACAATGCGCATGGGCAAGACGAGCATGCTATTCAGTCAGCTATCTCTCCAAAATACTTCTGGGTAACGGTGCAAACTGCAGAGGCCATCAGTTCACTCAGGAGTACAGTGCTCACGGACCGAAACGCGAGAATTTCGGGCTAATTCAAAAAATTTCCTCTCCTCCATCTCCTTCAGTTCGTGTTAAAACGGCGTGATTTCGGCTCGAACGCTGACGTTAGGGTCAACATCACCTTTAGCGGCCAGATTTGCAGCAACGTCACGCGGTTCGGGAAACTGTCCAGGAAACTGGTTCAGAAAATTCCAGGAAACTGTCAAATCTCTTAGAGAAACTTTAGGGCAGTCACAGTCTTGTATTAGCTGAATTAAGGCAGACATACTGCATTATTCGTAATACTATATATGCAGTATATCTCGCGAACTAAATGGTCTTCGAAGCGTGTAATTACATCATAGAATTACAATAACACTGCAGTGCAGGGACAGTGCAGTGACATACTAAATTGTCATGTTGGCTAATGCACCCATATGCCCGAAATGAGGGCATGCCTGCTTCTTGCTCTTATACAAACAAATGTGCAGTGTTTTAAACGCGCTAGCCTTGTAATGAATATTCAGATTCATCCGTATTCATCTGGAAACTTTCAAGTTCAATGGGGACGTTTCACTGAGAAATTCACTGAATGTTACCAAAGTTGGTGCAGGCTCAGCCGGCTGCGCATTGGCCAATAGACTCTCAGCTGATCGTAGCAAGACTGTCCTCCTACTGGAAGCCGGCGGCCTCGAAGACGAAGCTGTCCAGGTGCCCTTCTTCGCACCTTTGCTGCAGCGCACATCGCTCGACTGGCAATACTCCAGTGTTCCACAGCAAAACAGCAGCTATCTATACGACGGAAACGTAAGTCTTTTGTATTTGTTAGCTCGCTGGTCGAGCAATGCACCTTGGTGCCAGTGAGGTAGACACAGGCTGGCAAGCTGGTAGAATGCGCGTTTACTTTCGGTGCACGTTGCAATATTAAGATATGTTAAGGAAAGAGAAAAATGGAAACATGGTAAAGGAAAACGTCAAATAGACGCTTCGGCTACAGCTGAGCAAAAAACTGATAAGGATTACCCTTCACTTGCAACAGTTATATACATTTCTATGGCATAAATTGATCTTACGGGTACCACGCCAGAAATGAAAGAACCAGGCGCCTTAAGGTAGATTTTTTTTTCACATTTTTCCACGTGGTGCTTATCATCACGAATGACTGGTCGCGAATGAACCTAAATAAAATTAATGACAAATGTAAACGCACGTCGTTCGTCTTCGTGGCCATTACTTTGGACATATTTTTACAAGATTTAGTGTGTTTCGATTGTCTACCGATAACAATCTTGGTAGACCGTCCATGCGTATAACATGATACATTGCATTAATTCAGAGTTCTTCCTGACGCCATGGTCAGGCTAAGTTATTGTTTATGTCGTTGGGAAGTTCAACTGGCATGAGATTCATTTTATTTCGAATACAAACGTTTCCTACACAACAAAAGTGACTTATTCAAGCCGCCGGACTTTTTACCAAATACTTCTTTTTTACCATCAGCCTTATCAAACTTATTAACACTCTGACCTACCCGCCGCGGTGGTCTAGTGGTTATAGTGCTCGACTGCGGACCCTGAGGTCACGGCATGGAATCCCGGCCGCGGCGGCCGCATTTCGATGGAGAGGAAATGGAAGAGGCGCGTGTACTTAGATTTACCTCCACCTTAAACAATTCCAGGTGGTCGAAATTCTGGAGCTCTCCATTACGGCGTCCCTCATAATGATATCGTGGTTTTGGGACAGAAAACCGCATCAATTAATATTATAATAACTATCTGAACTGTAGAGCATCAATAAAGCGCGTGCGATGTTCCATTTACTAATGTGTTGGAGATAGCGTACATATATTTACAACATATATATACGAACCTTGGAAATGAACAACAGCGTCTTGACGGAAGACACAAAACGTGAGGTTCAACGGTCATATGTTTTTAGACTAACAGCTCCTATTCATACATCTTCCTATTGATGCAGACGACTTGAAACTTATATTCAGGAACGTTCTTTTCTAGCATTCTAGCATTTTTTTTTCAGGACGTCGATTTCAGGACGTCAGATCAGATTGTCAGGACGTCAAATCACATTTCGAAGAGTCGTTTTCAGAATATATATCGTTATCTTCATTATTTCTGGAATTGCTTATTTCAGAAAGTTGCTTATTTTTATAGGTCATAGTCGTCTCATAATATACTAGCAGGTACTGCGCGAAGTATATTATGATATATGTGTTGTATTATTAGGACATGTACTGTTTTCACAATGTGCTATATTTTCCGAATGCTAACTGCACCATTCTTGTTTTGAAGAGTCACAGATACAATGCTACTAAACTCTCATTATAGACTTCTTTCTTCCCTTTCTTGCTTTCCTCAAACAGACTTTTCCTTTATTTTCTGTGTTTTTTTTATATTTCGCTAAATCTGAACCTATTGCGTTGCATACACTGCGGGCATTCTCATTCTGTCGGCTTGTTCATTTATCGATCTTGGAGGGTTGTGCCTGCCCTAATCGTTTTGAACCTGTGTTGAGGCTAGCACATACGTTTCGCAGGTGAACCGCTTTCCCAGAGGAAAAGTCCTGGGAGGATCAAGCTCAATAAACTACATCATTTACTCCAGGGGCGACAAACGAGATTATGACGCGTGGAACTCCACATACGGCGCCACCGGATGGTCTTACGACGAAGTGCTTCCATACTTTGTGAACCTCGAGACGTCATACTTAGGTTACGACAGTGGTATGTATGGTGTTGTCAATCTTCTCAAATTTGATTGCAAGAACGCGTACGACATCACTAAGTGCAATTAACCGGACAACTCTGAGGCAACCAGAAAACAAGCGGATGGGTACTCTTATACTGGAAATATTTAGAAGTAAATTCATGTGAGCAATATAGACAACATACTTGCTGTACACAAGTCCTCAACGTCTGTATGTAACCTGTGATGTTTCCAATTGATGTAGTGTAGCGAACATCCTAGTAAAGTCTAAACTCGCTGGTTTCTTCGTCGCCCGTTCGGTTATTTCTCTGATGGTTATTGGCAATGTTGACTACAGGCAGGCTGCCACGAACGTCACGATGAAATATGTTGGTTTAATATGCAACGTCCACAAGACACTGCCTCACTTTTCCAGCATCTCCCAATGTTTTAGCCCAGATTGTATATAACGTGCATGGTACCGAGTCCGAATGATCTATCGATGCAGATTTCAGCCCGCACGGACGTACCAGATTCCGTGTAGATCAGTATATGAGAACTCATAAGGTCCCTTATGAACTCACCTCAGACTACTGGAAGGCAAAAGCGATCTTCTTTTTCTGCTCAGTCGATGCATTAACCTCGCCCCGCCAGCTTTCAAAAGCTTTCTGCACCTAACGTGGTTTAGCATTTGCCTCCAGGAGTTCAGGCACGTAACCTGGTTTTGCACTGGTGGGGCGATCACTTAGGTCGCGCCACCGTTGACCAGGCTACAATGCCATGTGTCGTCATAACGTAACGTCCCGCCATGTGACGGCATGATGACGTCATAATGACGTCACACATTTTGTCGATCTGTGACGTCAGGATAGCGTGTTATGATGACGTCTGCACGTGATCATTTCTTGCATCACTTGAGTGGACGCCGCCGATGTGGGACGCCGGTCAATTTTCACGCTCGACAAGGCTTCTAATGGATTCCTTAATAAACACACAAAGAAGAAAGGGCAAGGATGCCGTCTAGCAGTCTCACTATCGCAGTTACCAGGGAGACCATATTTTTGGGCGACAATCTATCGGACTGAACCTCCCGTGTAGAGAAAAGATGTTGACAACAAAAGCTTCCTCTCTTTCGCATTTCTGCACGGGAATACTATTCATGCCGCTGGAGAAAGAAGGACATCTGGATGGTACAATGCATCGTTCTGCGACATCAGTTAGCAAGCAAAGCTGGTGGCAGCTCAACAAAGCCTTTTCAGAACGTGGGGACGAGACACTGCATTACACACCTCGGTGGCCTTTCTTAGCCAGTGGAGGGATGGCAAAGCAAAAAAGCCTGTCGGAACAGGATTGTTGCGGCGATAGGACTTGAAGTATTTGATCATGAAACGGTGCTCTTCACGTCGTCACCACTCCCGGCATTCGCAGCGCCGCTTGTTGCTTAGCACAAAGTTGCTATTCGGAGAGCTCCAAAATTCAGTGATTCTCGCAATATTGCACCTGCGCAGATTTCAGCTGTCCACAGGAACCGACGTCACCACTTCAATTACAGTGTTCTCTGAATTCATCAGGCCGGGCCCGTAGGCGAGAGTTTTTTTCGAGGGGGGCCTACTTGCTGAAGGCCTTGACTGTTTGAGGGAGAGACCTAGTTTCATTATTTATTTTTGGTACAACACCATATCTCACTAAAATTTGGCTACGGGCCTGCACCCCGCCCTTCCGTAGGTCAACACGCGGCTCTTCACACAAAGTGTATCCTGGTTTCTAATGTGAACTCAACACAAATGATAAAACTCGGCACTCTCAACTACGAAAGGGAGAAAAGCTTATGTCTGCCCATAAAACCATACACGTCGGTGTTCTGCGGTTACCGCGAGATCAGGAATCCAGAAAAGAGCCTTGAAACACCGAGAAATGGAAGCAAATGAAAGAGGGGTCACTGCCATTGGGTCATGGAGGCGAATCAAGCGCGAAAGGGAATCGAGTCTGCTCCCCTTTCCCAAGTAAACGCAATCGCCCGCAAGAAATGCTGGTTATGCAAATACGTAATTTCAGTTGCATTTCCAGTCCGCGTAGTTTTAAATATGGGGCTTGATAAATTGGGATGCGTGTTCGTTTCTTCTTTCTTTTTTTTAACACGAAAGTGTTTTATGCCGGGGCCCACCACGGCTCCACTGACGTATTGCCGTCACGGATATGACGTTGTAAAACATATAGACCAAGGATGGTAAAAAAAATCTAGAAGAAACAGTTCCGTCACCGGGAGTCCAACTTACGACGGGAGTCGACCCCTCGCTCCGCAGGGGCAGGAGGGAAACGGCTCGGCCATAGGCGGCACATTCTTATACACCATTTGCCGGTGGCGGTACTCAGATATCGGTGGCACTTCAGCGTGGTTTTGTTATCACTAGCGAGATGGCGCGAAGAGTTCGAAGGACGCGCTTTCAAGGTCGTCATCCCACGTGCAGCGATGAGCGCCGCCTGTATAGGGCGTGGTCGCTTGTACAGGCGCGCGCTCATCGCTGCGCGTGGGGTGACGTGGGGAGTTTGCGTGGAAGTTACAGAGCGCACGAAGGTCACTTCGTTCGCTGCAGCGGCAGCCGTGACAGTACGTGATCATGCTGTGCATACTTCTGTGTTCGTTTTGTGTGTCCTCATTTGTGTATGAGCAACGCGCTTTAATTGTCGAGCTGTGACAGTTGTTAGTTCGCGCTAGTCCTGTGTATTGTCTCTCCGTGCGTCCTTCCTGCTGTTTTTATAGCTGCTGGCCGTTCTTCGCGTGACATTAAAATTTGTTGCTAAAGCATTCATTTCTTTGCCGTTGTGGCGAACAACGCACAACAAACGCTCAACTACGTCTGTGAAGACACGTTTCACTTTCGTGTTATACCGATTTCTATGACAGAGGGATGAGCCATGGTTTTTTGTTTTGCTAGAAACAATCTTTGTCATCATTTCGCAAGAGCGAAGGCAAAAAAAATTTCTGTTATCGGGAATTGAAGATCGCAAGAATCATTCACGAGCCGTCTTTGCAGCTACACTTCGTGCAACGTGCAATTCTACAAAGTGCAATTCTGCAAAATAGATGGATCGCGCCATATTAACTAAACTATTAAGGCGAAAGCCTTAGATGCCTGATCAAACGCAAAAATTGACCGGCGTCCAGCATCGGCAACCGACGTCTGGAGCGACACGAGTGATAAAAAATATCACATGACGATGTCACCGTACGACGTCAGCATGAGGTCACATAAGGCCGAAAATGACGTCGTTATGAAGTAACATGGTGACATCATCATATGACATCACTGCTTGGTCTAAGGTGAGCCCATTCCGAAGGCAGTGCAAGACAAGGTGACGGGCAGAATGCGCAAAATGATTCCGATCCTGGAGGAATTGCAAAACCATGTTAGTTGCAACAAGCTAGTGAAGGAGGCGCGGGTACTTGTGGGGTCTGAAAGAGAGCGCCGCTCTCTGAACATGCGGAGACAATCCACGCCGTCTGGTCACAACCACGTGCACATTTATTCACCTGCTTTTACACCACGACGACCTCGCAAGCCTAATCTAATACACAACCAGTAAAGCTCTAAGTAACCCTATACAATGCCAATACAGTATAAGCAAACATAACACTCCTACTCTACCGCGAGTGTGGCGTCGCCGACGTTCCACTCACCACGAGGGGTCTACGAGAAATGAGCCGTGGGATCTCCCCCGTGCACCCACCGCGGGAGACGTCTGTCTGGTCATGCCGCCAAACACCAGAAAGATTCGCTGCTGTTGTCTGCACGCCGTCTACCCTCGCCCACAGGGCGGCGCCACGGCGCCACCTTACACCACGCGATCAGAGTGCCACCTCTCGTTCTGCGGCTGTTAAACCTAACTGCGGCCAATGCGCAAACTACATGAGGCGCAGACTACATCACAGGTAGTCATAGCACTTCCACAAGCTTTAATAGATCTACCTAGAAAAAGATGATTTCGCCTGCGAGTCGACTGATGCGAATACATAAGGGACCTTGTGATTTTTTAACACGAATGTGGTGGTTTATGCCGGGGTCCACCACGACTGCAGTTACATCATTTCCGTCATGGTTGTGTCGTCGTTAAATATGTGCGAACTGATGACAAAGAAAAAAAACCTTTGTTGATTTGGACAAGCCAGGAGTCGAACACACGACCTCTAGGCCCGCGATGATGGGAGCCGGGCGCTTTACCCGTTAAGTCACCGACGGGTATTTTTTGGTTATTTCCAACTCTGATGCATGTGTTCTTGTGAACGCGCCTTATATGCGAGTCTTTAGTTGCGAGTCAGCGCCTGTCCTGTGTTTCCTTTTACTTCGTCATTGTTTTGTGTGCGATGTATCAACCAAGATGAAAGCATACCAACTCGCTCAGGCTTCTATTCTTATGCGCCTTATGTCTTTCACATCATCTCAATTTCACGGTAACCTTGTTGGCGTGGGGCGGTGTTGCCATTTTGGAGAGGTAAAGTTGACTACTACATCATGGCACTTACGAGCGCGGACAGCACGCGCTTCGGTAGTCTCAGCGCACTCAGCGCTAGGGGGCCTCGACAGTCCAGGGCTGGGCAAAGATACTTTGAAACTGTATCGCGATATGATACAAGATACTCAGGCGAAAAGTATTTGAGATACAGATACAAGATATTACCGCAATATATGTATCCCATACGATACTTGCCAATTGTATCTTAAGATACTTCGATACATTCGCAAATTTGTTATTACAGACCCCCATAACGTAGTAGCGACTGCCTGTGCACGAAAAGGTTTTCTTAAAAATTTCTTTATTGTGACCAATTTGGTTTCATCTTAATGACATGTCTGTTAGTATCTCAAAAGTTTTGTCCTTGCTCAAAGTGCATTAGTTTACTTCCGACAGAACTCATTGGGGTTTGGTTAAGCTGCTTAACAGGAAAGCTCTTCACTGACAGCGGCACTTGTTTGACATTTTTGTAATTAATGAGTCGCTGCTCAGCTTACTGACCAACTAGCGGGTCGCCATCTAATCACATGAACTTCAATAAGAAGCCTTCTCACGACGGCGCAAATACCGGCGTGGAGGTTTACCTTAATTGTCTGCTAACTACCGTTTACACAACACCGAATCACTGGTGGACAGCAACAACGCTGCTAGCGACATTGTTCGTGACGCGTTGTGTATACGTAGAGCTCATAAAAATGCAGTGATTTTTCATATTCTACTTATCTGCTGGCGTATAGCGTTAGTTATCATATTCACTAACTGCAAGCTTTTAACAATTTTTCTTCAACGAGAGAACATGTGCAGCCCAGAAATGCCTAATACCTATTGCATGATAACGTGGTGGTGACGATGAAGAAGACGGCAGTCACTCTGGTAGAGAAGAAACTACTCGCTGGGCAAACTTGAGACCAGAAAACTGACTCAAAGTACAAGCAAAGCACGCTGTACACTGAAAGTCGTCGGCCTTCGCTATTGTGAACATCGGCGGAACGCGTGGTCGCATCAGCGATAGAACCTTCCAGCGTCACCGCTGGTGCTCGCGTGAGCTCTCGAATGAACTATAGTGCTCGCGTCCTGCGCACATTTTAACGCGAAAGCGTTATAGAGCTCGTATCGCAGAAATTCCGCCGTCGGCGTGGGCACCGTTGGTTGTAAGCGAAAAATCATCATCTTGTCCGTGAGCGAAAAATCGAAAAAGGTGCAAATAAAATAAATAATAAAAATATCGGGTCCGACTGAGAATCGAACCCAGGCCGTCTGCGTGGCAAGCAGGTGTTCTACCACACAGCAACGCCTCTGCTTTTTTTTTTTTCTTTCATGGTATTTATTACAAATGTGTGTAATTAGCATACATAGCGAACAAACTACTTAAGGCGGCCTCTACCAGCGTACAAGCGTTACACAGAAGTCCTAAAAGGGTATTAAAGCTATACATTTCATGAAGAGTGGATACCAGTCCGGTTGAAACTCTAATTGTTCGTAAAAGTCTTTTAGTTGAAGAGCCATTTGAATGAGATGCAACCGCGATGATACCATGGGTTCCGCATGCCTGTCTAACATGCGAGTTTTCCATAAACTGTGCATACCCATCAGTAATAGCATGTCAACAGGCATAGAATGGCTTTTGGGTGGCATGAGATAACGTATGCTATACGAATTTAAATCGAGTTGTTTTTTAAAAGCCCTTTGTAGAACGTCCCAGAAGAGTATGGCGTCTTTACAGCTGATGAAGCAATGTTCTATAGTTTCCGGAACTTCACAGAGGCGACAGTTAACTGAAGATACAAAGATGCCTTTGCTGCTTAACCAGGTCTTCACAGGCAGCGTCTGTGTATGCACTTTGTAGAAGAATGTCTTGGATGTTGGTGAAATAGGCATTTTCTTCACACGCACAAGCACGTCGTGTCCAGGCAATCCAGCATATAGTGAGCGGTACAAAGGTGCAGGAAACAACATATCTAATATGGCATTATATAGATCTTTTCGTGAACTAGAGAATAAATAGTCGTTAGAGAATCTTACTGTCAAAAACCGCACTGATTCATACACTTCACGCATGAATC
Organism: Rhipicephalus sanguineus; assembly: GCF_013339695.2. Classification (NCBI taxonomy): domain Eukaryota; kingdom Metazoa; phylum Arthropoda; class Arachnida; order Ixodida; family Ixodidae; genus Rhipicephalus; species Rhipicephalus sanguineus. Next base: position 90,120,805 of record NC_051183.1, read on the forward strand.
CTTGCAAATAGGGAGGCGAGGCACAATTAGCAGATACCACTAAACTTGGTAAAACATCGACGAGATTCACTTGTAAAAATGTTCGAAGCAGCGGATGATCGCAGTCCCGAAAGTAGAAAAAACGGGATACCAATTGTTTAATAAAGAGATGCACCAACCCAAGACCACCTGCGCAAACTGGTCTAAAAACATTGTCACGCCTCATCGGCTCGTAACTTGATGACCAAATAAAGGTAGCAAAGATTCGATGAAACTTCTGAATGTAAACCCTGGAACAATGTAGTATTTGTAGTACGTAGAATAATTTTGTTGCCAGGAATAGATTGCATGCTTTAGCTCTGCCAAAAATTGAGAGGTTATGGGGAATAAACGTCTGGGCGTAACGCTTTAGGCTGGGTACACGTTCTTTCCAATAATGTGCGCTTGACTTATATGCATCCAATGGAACGCCAAGGTATTTCGGTGGCACACAAGACCATGCAATACCCTCGAAATTCGTTGGTTTATAAGTCCACGGGCCAAACCACAGTCCTAAACTTTTAGCAAAGTTCATTCGTGCACCAGAAATGGTTCCGAATTCCCGAATAGTGGACACCACTGTTTTTATACTGGAAATGTCTGTACAAAAGAACGCCAGGTCATCCGCATACGCTAATACTTTCACCTCAATTCCGTAAACACTGAAACCATGAACATCGCAAGATCGAATCACGCTTAAGCACAGTGGTTCCAAATAGAGGGCAAAAAGCAGTGGCGACAACGGACAGCCTTGCTTCACAGAAGAGTGAATCGACACAGGTTTCGACAGGTGGCCATTAACAATCAAACGAGTTGAACAATCACTGTAGCATAGTTTTATACCTTTGAATATAGTGGAAGCAATGTTAGCATGTTCTAGAAGAGAAAATAGAAAGGAATGACGAACCCGATCAAACGCCTTCGCTAAATCCACTTGTAATATTGCCAGTTGGTCATACGAGTGGGAAGAATGTTCCAATACTGTGCGGGCAATGTGTATGTTGGTTTGTATTGAACGACCTTTCAGGCCGCAAGTCTGGTGGGCGCCAATAAGAATTGACATTGCAAATTGTAGTCTGTTTGATAGTATTTTTGCAAAAATTTTATAGTCAACGTTACACAATGTAATCGGTCTGTAGCCGTCAACATGACGAAGCTTTTCTCTATCTGAGTATTTCGGAATTAGGACGGTGTGGCTTCTTGTAAAAGATTGAGGAAGGGTGCCCAGATTCAAACTCTGCGTGAAGATGTCCAGCAGTACCGGGCACAGTAAGGATTTAAAGGTTTTGTAAAACTCGCCCGACATCCCGTCGGGTCCTGGCGTTTTCGACATCGGTAACTGGTCAACGGCGAGTTCTATTTCTTTTAAAGTGATAGGCCCACTAATAGACTTACACTCTTCGTCCGATAAAGGAGCCACAAATGACAGAAACTGCGTTGCTAGATCTTCATTATCTTTTTCATAGGAATCGCTGAACAATGCTGTGTAATAAGCTTCAAATTCTCTCATGATTTCACTTGTATTAGTTACCAATGACCCTTGCGAATATAAATCTGGTATAAATTTGCTTTTTGCGTTGCGGTATTCATCGAGTAAGGCTTCACGTGTGGGTTCCTCTGAATGCAAGGTACGAGTATTGCGTGATCGAACACGGGCACCTCTGTAGCGTAAGGTGTCGTACCTCTGGAGTGCGCATTTGGCATTAGCGATTTCGTCTGTGTAACAACCAGGCGCCTCACATTCAAATTCATATAAGTTTTGAAGATTCTTTAGCAACATATTTTGTTCTAACCTTCTGTAAAAACCCCGCACTGATCCGATTTCGATAGCTACTGTCCGAACTTCTTGTTTGAAAAATTCCCAAGAGGCAAACAAAGGCATGTCAGCCGACAAGCAACTCCTCAGGGCTACGTGCACGCGAGCAGTAAATTCTTGGTCACTCACAATTGAAGAGTTGAGTTTCCAGAGTGCCCACTGCGGTCTGAAATATGATCGAGTGTTATGACCAATCTGCCCCACAACAATGCAGTGATCTGAGAACGAAATAGGCTCCGTTTTGCATGACAGGTCGCGAGAAATAAGAGGCGCTGAAACATAAATGCGATCAATTCTAGTGTGAGTACTACCCTGTGCATGTGTATATGAGGGTAATCTATTCAGTGCTCCTATGTCAACAAGTCCCGCATTTTGAACTATCAGAGATAGCACTTCAGCACTCTTATCGCTGCGGCTAAACCCAGTACGATCACACGGACTGCAAACACAGTTGAAATCACCCATGAGCAGAATGTTACGGTCAGGATCTAGCAAAGTGGCCAAGCTTTCAAAGAAATTAGTGCGCCGCGGTGCATCATTGAAGGCATATACATTGATTAGGCGCCACGGCAACCCATACAACATAAAGTCGCATTGTATAAGCCGCCCCTCTGCGTCAACATTATAGGCAACAGGAGCTGCATTGAAAGTAACTTTCATGCTTCCCAAAAATACGCGTCCTGTATACAGGTGTCACAGTACAAGATGCATTATCGCAGTAATATTGCGTGGTAAAAACCATCGGGCGTCACACCATGTCTCATCATAACGACTTTGTGGTTTAAAGACAGCCACCCATTACAGAAGGCACATTACTGCGCGTATTCCTTTAAGACCACGTAGTGGGTGCATCGCAACTTCGAAAAAGTTTCTCGCGCATAATTGCCCCTGGTTTAAAGCATGCTACCCATTACATAAGGCACACACCTTAGTGCGCGCATTCTGTTAAACACTCGTAGTGTTAAAAGTGCCCACTAGGGGCAGGATATCCCTATCGCGTTCAACTCTTAAAGGCGAAGCTTAAGCGTCCCCCCAATTTTTTAATAATAATTGTTGCGCTGCTGCATCATCACAAAACCACAATATAATTATGATGGACGCCGTAGCGGAGGGCTCCGGAAATGTCGACCATCTGGGGTTCTTTAACGTGCACGTAAATCTATGTACACCGGCCTCTAGCATTTCGCCTCGATCGAAATACGGCCACCGCGGCTGGTATTCGCACGTAATCTTAACGGAACAATTTGATACAATCGCTAATATTTCGAAACATCACGGCGCGGCTTGAGCCTAGCCCTGCTAATATTTCTTTTGCGGTTTAAACCCGATCAAACGAAAATAGAGAAATAAGAGCACGTGGCAGGACACCGCTGCAATTCACGCTATTGCCACCTATAGCTCTGATTACCTGATGATTAGTAACAGTAAAAAAAAAGTTAGAGAGACCTCAAAAAGAAAAACAAATATACATAAATAACATAGAAAAGCCGTTCTGTATCAAACATTCATCGTGAATAATTATTAAAACACTATACAGGCGGCATCGCTAATAGCTATGACAAATAGGCATGAAGTATCGTCAACTTACCTGTTAATGTAAGACAATAAAAAGATTTAGTTCCTATGAAAAATTGACTGAAACGGCTCGTTGGGACGCTCATGAGAGAGACGGATCTTTTGGTACAGCAATGTTTCTCGAACCCCCTTCATAACGACTTTAAGGTGGCTCCTTATTATTTCCTTTATTATAGTGAAAACTCAATTTCACTGTTTTACTAAGCAGTAAGCAGGATGTTTGCTCAGTGCGCGGCTACGTAATTACATATTTGTTCTCAAAATTGCCTTGACAGAACAGTAAACTCAAGTGAAATATAAATGTGTGAACAGAAGCAGCAATAAAACAGACAGTTAAAAGTAAGCATAAAGGAAAGAGCTTATTTTGGCAGCACGTTACAAGAGACACGCTGTTGTGACCAGACCGAAAAAAAAACAGTTCAGAGCCCTAGTAATGTACGGGATTCAAGAGAAGGAAAACCAAGAAAGCACTTGTGCTAACAATCAATTTATTATTCCAAAATCTCTTTGAATAAAGATCGCACGAAGCTAATAATAATAATTCTTACGGTTTCACATCCCAAAACCACGATACGATAATGTGGGACGCCGTAGTGGAGGGCTCCGGAAATTTCGGCCACCTGGAGTTCTTTAACGTGCACCTACATTGAAGTACACGGGCCTCCAGTATTTTCGCCTCAATACAAAATGCGACCGCCGCGTCCGGGACTCGATCGACAGCAGGCAGAAAAAGATAGGGTACGCGAAGATATCTTCTGTTAGATAAACTCGTGCTCTATTAGATCTAGCATCGGTACTAGAGTTGCTATAGTTAGGATCTTATTCGCACATAAGTCAATCGCAAGAAAGTCGAACTTACATCCACAAAATCCTTCAAATCGCTCATGTGTGAAAGCCACGAGACGCAAAGCAACCCTATATGCTTCAGATATCGTAGCGAAGCACCACGCAGGAGAGCGGCATCAGAATTTGCTTGATAATCGCCGCACGCGTTGTGGTACGCCACGTTGGACAGTGCATAAGGGTAAGTGTCACGGCAATGACACATGTAAAAAGAAACAAAATGACAAAACGGAAGGCACGTGAACTAAGCATAGACGTTCGCGCGCTTGTTCTTTCGGGTAAAGTGCGCTGGGGGGCTAGTTGGTATGACATCAGAAAGGTAAGGAACTGCGTTATTGACGGAACACGAGAAGAAGTAGTACACAGGACAAGCGCAGTTCTGTGTACCTGTTCTACTGTGTACCTGTTCTTCGCTTGTCCTGTGTACTACTTCGCATTGTGTTCCGCCAGTCGCGCAGTTCCTTACCGTTCTGTCGAGACTGCGCGAGCGCTGTCATGTTACTCTGCTCAACCAAAACGGACGCGCACACCTCATCGCCTGCCCTCACTGGTGGACTCTACCAGAAAGATAAAAAGATGTCACTGCCCTTGGTTTTATTCATGCGGTTTAGTAGCACCAGTACCAGCTTAAGAAGCGGAGTTGAGCCAGCGATTATTGTTTCGGTGGGTGATGTTCCTACAGGAGTATCGTGTATCTTAAGATACACGATACATTAATGAATGTATCGGAAATACAGACACAGATACTCATTTTGCGAGACGCATCGCGATACAGATACAAGATACCCAAAGAGTATCTAAGATAGTATCTAAGATACATGTATTTTCGATACTGCCCGTATCTGCTCGACACCATCATTCCATCCAGGCACCCTACTCAGCGGAGCGAAGGCTGCCTACCCGATTTCTACTCCACTTATTTCAAAACAGTTTCACTCAATGCTTTGTCGCAGTTAGACGCGGCAGCAGGCAGCGGGACGCCTTCGTGAGTTCATGGCCCAAGCTACGATCTCTGCCTCTCGCGTTCCTGAAGCACTGTGGGGTAATGTTTACATGAGCAGAAGGGCAGGTTACCCAATTACTAGAGAGCGCACACGTTGCCGTTTCGCTCCTCCAATAACGACGCTTTTCATGAGTGCATGTCGAGTACTAGTGATTACGTGCTTGTTCATGCCATCTCTGCTCTGGATTCATCGTTCGATGTGTCCGAGTTTACGATGACTACTTCAGCTACCACAAAGGTTTAATCTTGATCGTTGACGTTCATCGTTGCGATGTAGGTGTGTCACCAGGCGTCGACGTAGGTTCGTCCGCATCGAACAGTGCTATAGCCGTCATACACCAGCTGACATTGTGCAAGCTATCTTTTATCAATGTAGAATGAACATTGTACCATTTTTGTAAAGACGCGTTACACTTTCGTGTCACACAAATTCCTGTTACCGAGGGATCAACCAATTTTTTTTATGCGCGGAGCTCTTTAGGGGCCGGGCTGTCGTATGGTGTCGTATGCTGTTATCGTATGCTGTCGTAGCTTAGCGTAACGCAGGCAAAACCACGGATAGCATCGCCATCTGTAGCATATTGCGCACGCGCTCGCGCCAAGGAGAAGTCTTCTTCATTTTGTTATTCGATTGCCTTGATGATGACAAGTGCGGAGCGCTCTAGGGGCCCGGCAAAATCATGCATAAAATTAGAAAAAAAGAGGGAGCAAGCGAGAAATAGAAGATAAAGAATTGGAAATTATAATAATAACTGGCGTTTAACGTCCCAAAACCAAGATATGATTATCAGGGACGCCATAGTAGAGGGTTCTGGAAATTTCGACCACCTGAGGTTCTTTAAGGTGCACCTAAACCTAAGTACACGGGCGTCAAGCATTTTCGCCTCCATCGAAAATGCAACCGCCGCGACCGGGATTCGATCCCGCGACCTTCGGGCCAGCAATCGAGCGCCATATCCCCGAGACCACCGTGGCGGGGCGTGGGAAAGATAGGAAGAAAAATAGAAAAGTAGAAACAAAAAGAAACAGATAAAGATAGGAAGAATATAAATATAAATAAAGAGACAAAAAAGACATAAAAAAACGTAAAAAGAGAAAAAGAACGAAAGAGAGGATACGCGGAAGGGCACAGGGGTCTAACGTGCCTGATTACAAACGACCGCAATTTTCGTTGACGAACATCGCGATGAGAGAATTGGGGTATCGGACACACCGGAATTCATACTGTCATAAAGCGCTGAATAACCGACCTAAGGCGAAAGCCTTAGATGCCGGATCAGGCGGGAAAAGTAACCGTGGGCGTTGTCAGCGTCAATATCGAGGATGCAAAATATCATGATGTGACGACTTCATCCTCTGACGTCGTTGTGACGCCCCAGGTCGCCAATATTTGTGACGTCCTAATGACGCTACATAACTTCACGTCGTACATGACGTCATCGCATGACAACGTCACTCAGTGAAGGTGGACAGATCCCAGAGGCACTACAAAACTATGTGAAGTACGGAAAGCTTCCAATGTCTCCACACCCGGAAACATTGCAATGCCACATTAGGAGCGGAAAACCTTATGGGCAGGCGGGATCAATGCAATCGACTGAGAAAGAAGAAAACAGTTCGTGCCGCTTATCGCTGTGGGCCCAGTGTTGTCAGCCCCTTTATCTGAGCTTGCAGTTCGATCAGTGATTTTTCTCACAGAACACTTTTGCGGAAGCGTCCATTTCGTTACATATTCTTTATGTTGCTCTGAATAAGAATAGCCATGTGGGTGAGTCGGTTTACGTTCATGGTGAGGAGCAGCACGAAGCACTGAAGTGCGGAAATACAAGTAAAGGATGACTGAGGAGGCAGATGAATGACGAACACGGGCGGCCCTGCCTTACCTTATTTATGCACCTAGAGCTTGGCGCTGGTCATGTTCACCATGTTTATGGTTTGTACCTATTTGCGCAGTACTCAAAGAAAACCGTTGAGAATAAATGCGGCAAACATATTCCTTTGGAAGTCCTATTTTTTGTAATTGCCAAGCTGTGTGCGAAAGTAGAGGATTGAACTGGTCAATATAATTTAGTAGACCACCACAAGGGGTCCATGACATGCGACTGTGTAGTTCGAGGACGTTCACTTTTTTCGTTATGCTCGGTGAACATAAAACGTTAATTTGCCGAGGGAATTAGCAGAAAGACAAATGGGCGTCTGTTGAATTCTCAGGATACCATGAGACAAAGCAACACAGCACGTTACTCTGAAAAATTTGATTCCCCGATTCCTGCATGAGAATAATCAACGAAGCTGCAAGGTCGTAATTATTGCGCCAAATAAGCACATTTCGGATACAAGCATTCCGAACGTCTTCATATAGTATTCTCATGTTTAACTACCTGTCTTTCTTTTTCTCAGAATCACGTGGATCGAACGGAGAAGTTCCCGTTAGCTTTCCGACTTCGCACACAGTGGCAAGTGATGCCTTTTTAGATGCCGGCCTTGAACTTGGCTATGGGCAAGGTGATTACAACAGCGGGGATCAACACTGTAAGTTCAAAAAAAGGAGGAATGTTGTTTCACGTTAACGTCATATGCGTAATAACATTGCGCCTCTGGTGTCACTGTTTATTCTAGGATGCTGAGATTTTGACAGCATTCGACAAGTGGAACGTATAAACCTGTTCCAAAATGATTCGTGCACCAAGAATTCAAGATCGCATATTGTACCGGAACTAGCGCGTATACGTTTCACTTAAGGTCTGCTGAAATTTTCGCCCAATGTTCGGACTAGGGGTACTTATAAACTAATGCGTTATGGCGCTAAAGTGCGCGCGGCTTAGCGTTAAACTTGTCACCTCCGATGCAAACATGGGCGGACACCAGTTTCTCAATAGCCCAATCAAACTCTCGTATTGTAGAAGAGGCTCACTTTCATTCTTTGCTGGGAAGTGAATGTCATTGCCCTGTAGGAGACGATTTTCTTATATCCCCGGCTAACATAAGTGCACAAGCGCACAGAGGTGGAACAGGCTTTAGCTGGCTCAATCAAGGTCGCGGAGCATAAGTTAAAGTGAGATTATAGTTGCGCAAGCGTTTGCCTGTAGTCCGGCTCTCACTTGGGCACATTTTTCAGTGGCTTTCAACAACTGCGACGGCTCGCAAAGGGGGCGTTCAGCCCACCGCGTCATTCGAGAATAGAATCTTGCATAGAGATGATGTTTCCAAAGCTGAGCATGCCCGATGATTCTTTTTCTCTATATTGGACATCTGTACCGGTGAAATAAAGCAAGAGGCTCGTAGCGCCGCGGTTATAAAAGTTCCTTTCTAACATTATTAGTTTATCGGCACCTTCGCTAAATTTAACGAATGCTTACGTTCGTTTTTTTTTCGCAGATTTTTCCCGTGTACAAAACAATATCAAGAATGGCGAGCGGTGGAGTTCAAGCAAGTCGTTCATCACGCCTAATATTCGTGCTCGGACAAATCTCGACGTGGGATTGTACTCACGTGTAACAAAAGCACGTATATTTGGCAACACTACTTTGGCAACACTGCACTGAGATTCTACTTCAGCGTAGTTGGGAGCCGCGCTTTTGTGAAAGAGCAATGTGAGAAGCCGAATATGAATGATACTCCCGGGTTCTTCGTATTAAAGTACACGAATAACAACTCTATGCATAAAGCTGCAGGTGGGCTAAAGCCCACGTGCAAGCAAATCATGTTAACAGCCATTAAAAAAGGTCAAAACAGTTGTGACCGCGCTATTTTGCGAGACTGTGAAGAAATTGATATGAAATGCTTGAAATGAATGGTAAAAAATGATCAACGTTTGTACGTATTAAAAGTAAAGCTGTAATTCTCAAGGCATGCTAGCATTTATCCTTTCTTTCAACTCGGAATTGTAATGATGTTCAGTACTACGAATGAAGCCTAACTAGCTAATCTTCTTTTTTATGAGTACTCGCCTCAGTAGCGCATTTAAAGTACAGGCCAATAATGGAAGTTAGTTCATAGCGCAGTTATGTGGCTATGAGAAAAGAAACGTCTTTCGTTTTTGGTCGGGAACGCTTGAAATGCGTGGCCTATAGCGGTTGTGATCGTATGATGTCAGCTGCCTAATTTGTTGCATGCTTCTTTAGGTGGTTTTTCAGGGATCCACCGCTGTTGGCGTCCAGTACAATCGCTACTTGATGACGCGTACCGTGAAAGCGAGACGTGAAGTCATCCTCTGTGCCGGCGCTATAGGATCGACACAAATTCTACTGCTTTCTGGCATAGGACCAAAGGATGACCTTCAAGCACTAGGGGTGAGATGATAGCTTCATGTTGTGAACGATTGCTTCCTCAGCTAATGTTGAGGAAGCAATCAATCAGTCCTAGAAATGCACTTTTGTTGTTTATATGACAACTTACCAGATAAGCAAATTCAACCCCTTGAATGACTTTCTCTACACACATTCCTAAATCCGTCAATTCGAATTTTTTTTTTCAGATTAATGTTTTCGCAGATCTACCGGTTGGTCAATATTTACAGGATCATTTAACAGTGAACGGTGTCGCAGCCACTGCCAAGGAAAATATTATCATAAATTACTACGATCCTATCATTATACCTCAATACGCGTTTACAAGAACAGGTAAGCAAAATTTTCGTCAAGAAACTATGCCTCCTATTGTGTGCCTGTGGCTACATTTCTTCGAGTTTCGTGGGTATAGAAAAAGGCCTGAGTAAATCCGACTTGTTGAAAGTCGCTTTCATTATGCAGTGAAAACAATATTGTGTTAATGCCCCCCCCCCCCCCTATGATGAAAAAGATGAGGAGGATGTAGAAGTTTATATGTCGATTTGAGTGCAAAAACATAGAGAAACCTTTCTTGAGTACCTACTTATGAAGGTTAGCTTAATACTTATTTGATTCTCTACTTGTCGTATAATCCTCAACATACAGTAGCACTTCAACATACGTGCGTTTGTCACTATGGGTACATTATATGACCAAGAAGTATTAGTTGCTGGACTGTTCGGTTGATGCTGCCTTTCCGGCCATAAAACCTAATGCCAGGTATGCATTCACTTTGTCCCTTGCCCCTTAGTGGTCGTTCTTTTTTTTGCGCTAAAAGCCAATGGCTTTTACGTCAATGTGCCAAGTGGGGCTGGGGCTAGGTGAGAAATATATTGCTGCTATAACATGTTCTTTAAGCAGAGCTGTTGTGGTCGAGGTTTGCCGTGCGTGGTACACAGAAAATGATCACGATCATGAACCGGCACCCACTTCATCACCGCCGAAGCATTCGTTGCAGAAGGTTAACAAGAGATGCTGAAACGAGCGGCCTCTAATCAGGGTTTGCCGCCCGTGTGTTCTCTTGTTAACTATTATTAAACACAATATTAATGAGAACTAGCAGACAAGAATGCCAAGTAAAGCATAGGAGATGTTATTTGTAATAATTAGGATATAAATGTGAAGAATGTAAAGCGGACGAAAAGATAACTCGCCACCGGCAGGAACCGAACCTGCGACCTTCGAATAACGTGTCCGATGTTTTACCACTGAGCTACGGCGGCGGTCATGTCCCCGTCCACTTTATAGTGTCTATGTGTTTGTCAGCGCCGATCGCTGCCATGGCTACGATCGGCGCTGACTAAAACTCCTAGGTTTAAATGCACACATATACCCTATAAAGTGGACGGGGAGATGACCGCCGCCGTTGCTCAGTGGTAGAGCATCGGGCGCGTTATTCGAAGGTCGCAGGTTCGGTTCCTGCCGGCGGCGAGTTATCTTTTCCTCCGCTTTACTTTCTTCACATGTATATCCCAATCATTACAAATAACATTTTCTATGCTCTCCTTGGCCTTCTCGTCTGCTAGTTCTCGTTAATATTGTGTCTAACGACAAAGAAAAACGAGCCCTAAACGCCATCCTCTTTCCTTGTTAAATATTAGTGGACCAGTGTGATGAGCAGTGCGATCTGCCCAATTTTTGTGGCATGTATGCGCTGAGGAGTTTTACAGGAGAGCTGTTACGATTGTGGGTGGAAAACGATAGAAGGCCAGAGAACGACTACAGGGAGAGAGAGAAGGAAATGACATAGGAAAAAGAGAAAGAGAAAAAAGATACGAAAGAAAGGAAGACAGAGAAGTAGACGTAGGGAGAAAGAGATAGAAAGACAGAGACTCAAAAAAGAATACGAAAAGCAAGCATAGCGGTGTATACTGTAGTATGACAAGGAGTGGGAAAGAAGTAGGTGAGAGGGTAGAAGCCAAGCCAAGCCAAGCCCGTCTAGGTGCCCACCAGCGCTGCTGTGAGCCAGTCTTCCGCGACTTAGTGCAAGGTGGGATAGTTTTGTTTTCTACGCTGACGTACTTGCTCAATAGAACGGAGTACTTTCTCATACTTTAGTTTTTAGAGGATCAATCACAAAACAGCGAAAATCTCCAATATCTGTTTTTTTTCTCACCTTTCCCCTGACGTAGGTGTACTCAGCCGTCCTTTCGGAGTCGAGTGCGTGGCGTTTCTAAGCACACCTCAAGCAGATCCCCAATATCCGGACATTCAGTTTCTTCTTTCAACCCTGAATCCAACAACGTCGGAGGCTGAGTACATCGCAAGGGAGATTGGCATATCCCAAGTGGTAAGCGAATTGTACATGTGCCGTCCTGTATCGTGACACTGCAGCACAAATAATGTCGTCTAATACATCTTCATCAGAGTTTTGAATATAAACCGGAGCAAATAACGATACTGCCATGTGAGAACGAATAATGGCGCGATTAGATGGACGGTGTTTCCACTACACGGTCATTTGCCTGTAAGTCAGAATTCTAGCAGTGAGTTCTGTTTTTCAAACCACCGGCTTCTAATGCTGGCTCCATTGCCGAAGGGCAGTCAACTGAGCAAATGTTCATAGTTCAATGCCGGACTATCCTTGTCTCTGTCTCGTTCTCATATTATCAAAGAAATGAAATAACTTAACATGCTGTATGACCAGATGAAAAATCAATGTGCCTTGTACATTTCTCAATAACACTACAGTTTATATTCAGTTTGCCTTAGCCTTTGGCGCAGCCCATATTTTTACCCTGGAAAATTGCGGGGCAAGCATACATGTGCGTTAGATATTGGTTCGTGTTGTTAGCGAAGAGATATCAAGTGCTGTACATAAAAACATTCTTTTTTAAATGAATAAGTTTTCAATGTGTCACCTCACCTACGCGGCCTAAGTAAATTCCAAGGTAAAAAAAATTTGGTCAGGAGAGCCCCGGAATATCACTCGCGTACCGTCTGTACATGCAGGAGACACTTGTCAGCTGGGGTGCTATTTAGAACATTGTCGAATTCCATCATGTTTTCTAATTATGTAGTGTAGCCGCTCTGATTCGGATCCGCTGAAGGTAGGCTACACCTAGATTTTGTAGAATGCTAGGCGGATACTTGGTAAGATATTAGCAATGCTTGAAGGCTACTACGGTTGGCTACTAAGCGCCTGATCGCTGCATTTAGACGAACTCACTATATGAATAAAAAAGCATGTTCAATTTTATATCAGTAGGGTTACGAAAACGAAAATTGCCATCAACCCATTTATAGCACAAAGCTGGGGGGAAACGATGCCAAAAAACTGGCTCTAACGCTTTTAACTACTAGCCTCCTGGTTAGTGAGGCGGTGCAGCGACCTCCTGAGAAGTTCGCAAGCCCTGCTTCCCTATCCCACACTAGGACGCACGTTTAGTTTCTGATGAGGCTTTTCTTCTGATAAATGTGTTTGGGATGTCTTTTAGCTTCGTGCAATGTAAGGGTGAATGTCAATATTCTCCTCCAAAACCCCTTCTGCTACTTCGGGCATTCTGCGCAACTGTTTTACACATACCATGTCCATGTGATTCGAGTTCTCCGTTGATTCGCCCTGGCCTTGCAAGTTAGTAGTCTGCTGGTTAGCTCAACTGGCGTAGCGACCTTCTCGGAAACCCGATGGTTCCGGGCTAGCATAGTGGTTTAAATGGGTACTTCGGCGAGTTGGTTCATTGCTAAGAAAATTAAACTGCGCAGTAAGACGGAATGCGATTAAAGCAGGTACAGCGCTCTATCAATGTGTCTCGTCTTGCTCGTGTTCTGTATTTGTGCGCTGCTTTTATTTCCTCGAACACCAGGATGTATATTTGTAAACTAAGAAGCCTCTCTTTCTGAGAAATATTCATATGGATTTTCGTACAGATCTGCTCTGCTAGCGGGTAAATGGCGATATTATTTTTCAGTACACTATTGGCTGACATATACGGTGCAACGGGCAACCTGTGACACCCTACTCTACATTCATTGTGACGTACGACATTGTGACATTCATTGTGACGTACGTCACAATGAATGTAGAGTAGGGCGTCACAGAGAGTGGGTGTTTTCGCCAGCGTTTACCAGACGATGAAAATTTAGACCATTGTTTCTAAAAAGTAAAATAAGTTTTGAAGGAGTAATGGATAATAAGCTTCACATCCTACAGTGCAACATCGATGAAATGTTGAGGTTACATTGCTCACAAGGTATCACGGTGCTTTGATATCATTCAAATTTATAATATTCCTGTACTTCGGGCCCATCAAGTTGCTTCATGGATCTCGCATTATGAAAACGAATTACAGATGTTGGACGGCTATTACAAGCAAAAACGCGGCCAGTACGTCTTCCAGATAATACCCATTCTTCTACGACCAAAATCAACCGGCACCATCAAACTGAAGAGCACCGATCCTGCGGAATATCCTATCATTGACCCTAAGTTCCTCTCAAAACAGGAAGACATAGATGTCGCTGTAGCTGGTAAGTACCGAAGCTATGAGTGCGCAACAAGATTCACGTGTAACCATTGATCATACGTAAGCTTCTTGCACATATTCAAGTCATGACTTTTGTGCTTATATATTTTTTTGTAATTTTACTGTCTTTCTCCCCATTCATGCCTAACTAAACAGCTAGTTTCCGAACAAGCACATTTTGTAGTACTGTCCTTTTTCCATTGTCGCTAGTTTGTTAAATAACGTGTATTCCTTAAATTATTATTTGTCTAAGGACCGTGCAATAAACTCGTTTCCTATCCGACAGCGTTAGTTGTAACACCCGCATTAAGCAGGCATTTTGCTTTGCAGGTGCCCGTTTAGCTGTACAGACATTCCAGACCGAAGCAATGAAGAAAGTCAACGTGACGCTCTTCGACATCCCTGTTCCTGGCTGCGAGACGGCAGGTGCACTGTGGAGCGACTCGTACCTGCGTTGCCTCGTCCGTCAGACGGCGCACAGCGGATGGCATCCGTGCTGCACAGCGCCCATGGGGACGCACCCCGCTGCAGTGCTGGACGCCAGGCTCAGGTGAATGACGCTACGTGCTAAGTTCCCAAATGATGACATAGAGAAAGCTGGAAAGGCTTGCGCGTAACCACGCCTTGTCCACAGTTTTGGCGTAACATGTACACGGTCTCCACGTGCTAATTCTTTCTGGCTTAGAAATGGGTCGATGTACACAATTATCTGTTTTGATCAACTACAGAAGTGCGTAACAGGCAGGCACCTTCTGCATGATCGGATGGCTGCGCAAAGAGCGGAATTTTTTAAAAGAATCAGTCATATTTTCTATGAATTATGAAAAAAACGCTTGAGCTTCGCCTTCAATAGTAGAATGTGATAGCGTAATCGGGCTCCATGCGAATCGCCATCCAAATTCCTCACCGGGCTTCGGTTCTCGGTGCATGCCTCAACCGTGCTGTAAGGAAACGGACGACTGTGCGCGTAACGTTGGCACTTTCAAACTGTCCGCAAATGCCTACTGCAAGCACAGTAGCGCAATGCCCACTTCGCCATAATTCTTCCTTTTGGGAATCAGCTAAGGGCCCACTACGCGGCCGTAAAACACCACGCGAACCTACGCAGCTGCCCACTTTCGTGATGCTTTTACAGCTGATGAAAAATAAATATGACCGAGCGCTTTGTAATGGGTGGGCTTATAAAACTTGCAATCGTTGTGCAATCGAGATGTTTTAGCGCCTGGCGCGATTCTACGCTTGTGCCACGCAATATTACATGCGTTTAGGAGATGTAATCCACTACATGACATTCATGTAATGTTTTTTTTGTTTTTTACAAAGCTTCAAGCAATAGCATCGCCCTGTGGTAGAATACCTGCTTGCCACGCGTACGGCCTGGATTCGAATCTCACTTGCGCCGGAGATTTTTATTATTTATTTTATTCGCACCCTCCTGGATTTTTCGGCCACGGACAAGTTGGTGATTTTTGCTGACAAGCAATGACGCGGACACCGACGCCGGCGTAGGAATTTCTCCTAAATAATCTCTTTAGCGTGATTGCGCTAAATATGATATGCAAGAGAAAATTTCGGCGGCTGCCGCGCATTCTGAGCATCAATCTCGCTACGGTGACAGTGAGGTGATGTGCATTTCATACGTAGTGTCGTCGGTGTATTTGAGCCGCGTTTGCCCATAGCTTGCAAAGTCAATGTTTATTACGTTGTTATAAAAGCAGATAACCAATTGTGTAACCACGTCGGAGCGTTGTCCCGACGTGAAGCTTGTACAGGGTATTTTATAAGCCGCTTGGTGCACTGTCGTGGTCATGCGGTAGAAGAATACTTGACTACCATGCAGAATGCCTTGGTTTGATGTGTGTTCGAGTAGCGATTTTCGTTCTTCGCATCTTTCAAAATTTGTCCTTCATCGACAACGCCGTGGACGCGAGCACCGGATTTTCTGTTGCACGGTTTCTCTAATGCAATCGCAACAAAATTCCTAATGCATGTTGGCCCTGTTGCGGGGTTTATATAGGCTGAATCACCCGCGGCGCATACCCGAATGCCTCGGGGCGTGTTATGTGTGTTCTCTTATGTGCCACACATGACAGGTGGAAAGAGCTTCCCGTGTACGAGACGGGTAGGTCACGTTATTCATATCATCACCTGTGAATCGTGCTCTTCAAACACCACGAGAGCGCCCATACGTAGGCGGCTTGATAGATAGATAGATAGATAGATAGATAGATAGATAGATAGATAGATAGATAGATAGATAGATAGATAGATAGATAGATAGATAGATAGATAGATAGATAGATAGATAGATAGATAGATAGATAGATAGATAGATAGATAGATAGATAGATAGATAGATAGATAGATAGATAGATAGATAGATAGATAGATAGATAGATAGATAGATAGATAGATAGATAGATAGATAGATAGATAGATAGATAGATAGATAGATAGAAACGGTCAAGGTACATTTGGTTTGCTAAGAAATGCTTTATACTAAAAAAGCTAATTCAATCGCAACGCAGCTTACTTGGCGATATTCTGAAGTGTCATTTCAGGACTGTTTTTCGGTATTGCATTTGTGTTACCTACACACTGTAAAGGGGCCCATAATCATGCTCTGGTGTGACAGCAATCAAACGACCAATCACTCATTTGTTCCAGGGTTCGTTCTGTAAGCAGACTTCGCGTAGCCGATGCCTCGTCGATGCCAATGGAGTTGTCCGGCAACCTCAACATTCCCATGATGATGCTCGGAACGAAGGCTGCCGCTATGATAATTGAAGATAACGCTTGAAGAAAAACTGAAGTCTGTTGCGGACCAGCAGAAGGAAGTCCGGGGTGCTTGACATCTCAAACATCAGCAATGAGTATCAGACATCAACAATCAAGACAAGTGGCGTAAAAGTTGAAAGCACAGCGCGCTTATGGCCATAACGCCAGCGGGATAGAATGTGTCATCACCTTTTTTCGAGTCGCATTTATAGCAGTTGTACTTTGAACTATGCTTAAATCTGCTTGGCGCATATAGCTATGGGGAGAAAAAACGGTTACTAGAAGAAGCCAGAGTGACTGGCCTGCGATATCTTCCTGCGTTCTGCCACTCTACATATAACGAAAATAAGAAAAGAGGGTAAATGTGAATAAATATGACGAAAAAGACAAGAAAAAATGATGCACTTACACGAAAGCCTCGTAGAACATGGGTTTTCTTAATCATAGACTACGCCAGTAGTTTTCAAAGGGTCTATACAGTATTTTGCAGATGTTGTTGATAGTAGCTGATCACTCTTTTCGAACAGCGCACAAATATCAGTTTATCGTATTGTTTAGGATCGTATTTTCAGCACCGATATTTCATGAACATTGTCACTCTCTTAGTTTTTTTTTTATTATATGGGGTTTAACGTCCCAAAACCACGATATGATCATGAGAGACGCCGTAGTGGAGGGCTCCGGAAATTTCGACCACCTGGGGTTCTTTAACGTGCACCTAAATCTAGGTACACGGGCCTCAGACATTTTCGCCTCCATCGAAAATGCAGCCGCCGCGTCCGGGATTCAATCCCGCGACCTTCGGGTCAGCAGTCGAGCGCCATAACCACTAGACCACCATGGCGGGGCGCTCTCTTAGTTCAGTATTTTCTTTTCTAACAAACACAAATATTGCACTAAAATCACCCTCTTTTCCATGGCTGCCACTGGGCGGCTCGTTGTAGTGCGTATATGAACTTGTCTGTGCAGGCTGAGACTGACACAGATGTTAAAAGCATATGTGTTCTTTCATATTTGAACAGATTTTCAATATAATAGCTTGCCAAGTTCATAAGCAGCCTCCCTTTCTTCTTCTATAAAGCAGCTTTGATACGACAGCATTCTTTGCCTTTTCAATTTATTGCTGCCGGAAGGGAGTCAGAATTTTAGGCACACGTGGACTGCATAAAAAAAACAACATAATTATTCTGTTAAGACGACAGACACACACATGCGCGCTCAAAACAGTATTCACCGGAGCTATTTGGTCCATAACAAGCACTGGTTAGAGCAACAGAACTTAAAACGAAGGAAAAAAAAAGAAGACAAACAGAAACGCCGCTGTACAGCGAATGCACTGTCTGTCTTCTTTTTATTCTTCTTATTGCTTGCTTTAAATCATTCTGCTGAAACCACTGTTTCTTATGTATGCTCCTTTTGTGAGGCGACCCAACCTTCGATGAAAGCTGGACGTGTGCGCCTTTTATCTTTGTTAATGGCGTGCGGCTGGTTAAAAATAAGTTACAAAGAAGCGTTCACGAGGGCGTCCACAATATACAAGTTGAAACACAAAAACTATAGCTCCCAATGGCGGTATACATTACCTATCACCGCAGATTACAAATTATCGAGTGAATACTTATCGCGAGAAAGATTTTATCATCGAAAAAGTCCGAGACACAGGAATCTGCGTGAAACAAGCGTGTCATCCATATTTATACGTGTATTCTCGTGAACAGCGAAATAGCGCCAAGGTAAATGTAAACTGGTAGCGTAACTTCCGTAGAAGCCCACGTGTCAAGCCGGTGGCTAGTTGTTGCAACAGTCGCCATCTATGTGAGGAGGGGACAAACAGAATTAAAAAAAAAAGAAAAAGATGACGTCACAACCGGAAGCGGAAATGACGTCACGTTTTAACGCGATGGGCGCGAAATTATGAAATTTTTTGACAGGGCGCCGCTTCTTACGTTTTTTTTTATAACTGCATGTTCTTTTTCTTATCACTATGACGGCTCCATAATGGAAGCCTGCAAGATAACGGGAAGACGAAAAACACAGATTTGATAAATAAGGTGTATTTTATTGGCGAAATATTGCAGTTGAACAGGATATTACCCCAAAATATATAAGACAGAAATCAGAAGTAGCATAACAATTTAACGTGCACACTGTGAAGGTGTAATGTGGGCCCAGGATCCGAAATAATTCAACCGGCAGTGAGGTGATTCTATACACACAACACAGACTTTAACACAATCGATAACTCTGACGATTCACACACAACACACTACAGCATTCCTTATTTACATCCTAAACGTCCTACGCGCCTCGCACACAAACTGTCCTACTCGCCGTTATGAACTGTTGCCGCTGCGGCGAGGTCGGTCGTCACCGGTACTCCTTGGGCAGTCAACAGTCACGCTGCCTTGACCGTGGCGAGGTGGTAGTGGTGGTGATGATGGCACTGCAGGCCAGTAGATCACCAGGTCACTGCAGCGCAGGTTAGCTGCCCGTCGCCAACATGAGCCGCGGCCACCTCGTGACACCACTCGGGCCCCAGGACCTCAGGCCAGGAACAGACTAGGCTGCCGGTCTCTGTGTCAGCACCGGGCACAGAGCGGGAATCAGGCTCACCAGGTCCACATGGCTGCCGGACGCCTGGTTAAGCGATGTCGCGACCCGAACCGCCGACCAGCGGCTGCCGTTCCAACCGTGTCGCGCTCCAACTCCTCGAGCCGCACGCCCCGCTCGCGCTTCCTTTTCGTCGTCTTCCCCTCCAAGGCGTACCGCAGAGCAGAACTGTCGTTCCCTCTTCGCCCCGTCACGGGCCACACAATCCACATCATCACACACACAAACCTTGCACACGTGTTGCTCTTGCATCCGTAGACAGCGCAGCGTTTCTTCGCGTAGCGTGGCGGACTCATCGTCCCGAAGGGCGACAGCACGCCGGCCGTGCGTTGGCAAAACACAGTCACTGAAACGGTTCCCGATGGCTGCGATGGGCTATATTACCTTCTGCCAAGTACCACCACTAGAAAACAACGCTTATGCGAGGAAATATCTACGGACGACAGGCACAAACCTACTGCGCAAAAACGAGCGACGCCATTTACATCTCAAAATGCGCAAAACCGTTGGCCCATGTTACCAGACTGCCTGCATGTGCCCGCTGTTTCTGAAAATAAACGAAAAAAAATTGGCCACTCAACCACATACCCAAGACTAAAGTTTGATTAAAGTAATCTACTAATTTACTTTGTGACAAATAAAATTAAAACTAATGAAAATAAACACTTAATTAATTTTTTGTTTTCATTATTTGTCCCCCCCTCACCTAGTAGCGCTTTAATCGTCACGCGGATGTTGATGTTTGTCGCAATAGGTTTCCGACCACTTTTCGTTCCGACTTTCGCGACCTATTTAGATTGACCTTGATAGCGCAGCGAAATGTGATCATTATATCTCACATAACAGTTTAGGCATACTTTAACAAAGCATACCTAGATTCTTTACGTTGATATCGACGTTTCGCCCTCCCGTGTGTCACTCTTCGTGACGGTGTATGTTGTCCATTAAAATACCAATAAAGATTTTAAAAACCATCGATTTTAACCAGAGGGTCAAATGCGGACCTGATACAAGCCACCCTTTTGTATAACGTGTAAATAATATTGGCATGTGTTACATACTGCCGTTATTTTTATTGTAATGTACACTTGCATACGGATATTGCTTCTTGAGCATGCGTATACTATAGGCGCATACATGTGCTGCAGGCCCCAAGAACTGTGTTGCGTATCAGTTCACGCATTGCATTGTGCATCATTTGTTTTTAACCAATGATCATAGCCAGTCGTGGCTCTGATGCCGGCAGCGAGGACTACAAGGAAGTATAGCCCCGCAAATAAAGCTGTTGAAAATTTTCTACTTTCGCATGTGCTCATCAGTGTTTCTTTTTGTCCTACGGTCATTGCGCAACGTTTAAATCTTTCAGTATAACACTTCCAGCATTGAAGGTTCAAGACGTACTAGACGCTGAGTACTGCACATTCGAGCGTTGCCGTTTCAAAACGTACTGGACACGTGAAATGCGATTGGAGGTTTAATTCAGACTGCAATGCTGATTTCAGTTCTGTGTACCAACTTTTGTATGCACGAAGCAGGAACTCATCGAACTAAGTGAAGCATGTCCACCATCGCTTCGAAATTTTACCTCGAAGATTGGACAACACGTAACAAGGAAGGCATCAATTCTAGCCTGCTCGTTTTCATAGGAGAGTAGTTGCAGCCCGCTTTACCACCTTTCAACGTTCCGATTCAAGTCAAAGCGACGATTGTGTTGCAATCGAGAAAAAGTCCCTTGGACCTTTAGTTCTATAATGTGTTTTAGCTACATTTAGGTTTAGTGCATTACGATTCACCAGGACTGGCGAGTAAAGAACATTCGCACGCCCAGTAAAAAGAAAATTTATTGAACTACAATACCCTTATATCGAAAGCACTTATAAGAAAACTTCTGGAAACCAGATTCCTCGAGCACTTTTATTATTCTGCTTTTCCACGGGAATAATTCACAGAGATTTTAGTACTGGTTGACGAAGTCAAAAATATGTTTAGCAATGTTCATTAATGAAGAGGAATGGTGTTGTCAAGCATCAGAGCTGAAAGCCACGAAAAATTGTGACGAGATGTAGGCAAGAGCACCCCTGCAAAATATGCTCTAAATAGTGTCCGTCCAAGGCTTTCTAGACTGATCAAAGCGTTTCACCATCACATATGAGGTTCTCGCTTACATATAATTAAGACCGCCATTATGAAAGCTGATCTCCTCATGACGCATAATTCCAGCGCCATATCTTTCAAACGCTCAATGCATTGCATCAATCACAGCATATTGTGCCTCAAGGCGGTATCTGTAAGTGCCCAGGCGGAGCATTCGTGCCATGATTGTATCAGGCAATATCATTAAAATGTTTCTCATCAGCGACGAACTGCTTTTGCAGCATTTGGTTTCCGTAATAAGTATATCCACTGAAAGTTTCCCCGATCCTTCGTTAACATAATCCACAATTATGGCGGAATTGTTTTTCATCATAAGGGTAGATTATGGCAATGGACATGCTGGCGACAAGATCGATGTTCTCGTGCGCCGTAAAGACTACAGAGTTAGGGCAACTTAAGCAGTTTCTGTGCCCACCCTCAGCAAACAGGAAATCTCTGCGTCTGCGTGCAGCTGGCTATCAGAGCGGGGAACCAAAGAGAGGAACCGTTCACAGCTACAGCTTCTCAGGGTGTCTCCTCTGGGCCACAGGAGACACCAACCGCGTACATCTGCTGATGTGGTTTACTGTCCTCTGTAAGTCCCGCTTCAGGGTAGCCAACAGTACGCAGATGCAAAGGGTCCTCACTTGCTTTGAAGGGGACACATCATCACCCACCATGCCTTCACCATGTCCGCTACAGTATCCACCATTTTCATAAATGATATTCCATTTTTATTATTTAATCTGGTAATGGATGATGGACACATTTTCAATGGGAATATTATTTCTCTTTTAAAGCAGCACATGAAAAAACATGTTAGTTACCCGAGGCCGCACAATGGGGACCAATATGCAACAACTATGTTTAGCGATGATGAAGTAAAAGTATATGTTCACCTAACAACCGCTGAAATAATTGCCCCAACCTATTGTGAGCAAATAGACAAGGTAGCCATGCAATCGTTGGCTACAATGTGAAAAAATAGGGCTTGGGGGAGGTTGCAGCAATAACAACGAGGCCGGAACTTTTACACTTGAAGCCAGAAGTGAAATGACGCAGTACCGCCTGCGTGATCTACGGGGAGCGCTTTGACCTCCGCAGCTGTAGTGGCCTTGCAGAAAGCGCTCCACGCCTGAGAATGTTGGCAAACGCACGGTGAAAATTTTTATCGCGTTTTGGGTGCGACGTTGTAAGTGCCATTAATACGGTGATGTTCTTGTCGGTGTTCTACGCCAACAGAATGATGCCAACCACAGTATTTATTGCTGGTGTCGGGAATGTTTAAAGGGACCGACTACTGGCAAACACGTGAGATTAGGGTGTTCAAGAAAATTAAGACCGCGACTTAGAGTGACACATTCAGTCATGCTTTGGGCATTTCCGGTAGGAATATACCATTACATTGCGTTTAAAATTTACCAAAAGACGGTATTCGGCGCAACTTCGCGGCAGAGACTCTTGCACTATGAAACCTTTCCGCGGAATGTGCGTAGTCCGATGCTTCTATACGCACCATAATTAGTGCTGAAATATAAAGTATAATATAATTCACCCACCCTCTATTCTGGGTGGCATACAAGGTAAACAGAGTTGACCGGAAGGAGGGCGTCTGGCTTCGCGGCTATTAGTGGAAAATGCTCAGCCGCGGCGCTTGCTCGTGGAGCGCTACACTTTTAATGCTAACCAAGGGTGAGCTAGCAGTGGCTACTGCTTTTTAATTGTGGCATCTGTTGACTATCCGTGTTTAAGGGATGGCTTGTTGCCTAATTGTGCCCAGTGCTTGCTAATTTTAACTAGTAACTGCCAAGGTATGCCTACTATTGGTTACTGCCACCTAGTGTTTGCTACTGCATCAAAAAATTACCATGTGGTGGCTAATAATTGTCTGGTTTGCACTAGCTAAGTATCGTTTAGTTACTTTTACTGTTGGCTAACAGTTTACAAGCACTGAACAGCGTCGAGAAACTGTCAGTGCTGACTATCTTAAGCTACTTTTCGAGACGATTGCCTATCAAATGTCAAAAGGCAGCCCGTGCTGGCTTATTGTGCTGGCTTATGGAAACAACGCTATATTATTTACGAAACACACAAAGAATAATGGGTCCATCTCAGCTTTTGTAGCGTTACCTACACTTGCCTAGCCAAAGCCGATTTCGCGTGGAGCGTCATGAGCCCTGCTGCGCATGCGCGAGGATCAGTGATGCAACACAGCTGGGTCACCGGAGCTGGCATCTCACGCGCTCTCCGACCCGTGCCCAGCTCGCCGCTGCTGGTCTGTGCGTTCAGGAGGAGGGGCGTTGTAGGCGCGGCAGACAGGCTGGCGCCGGCGCGCGCGCAGGCTCCGCCACCGCAGCGCGCGGCTCGCCGCTGCTGGCCTGCGCCGCATTCGAGAGGAGCGACGTCGTAGCCATACACACGGTGGCGCGGACGCGCGCGCCACCGTGTGTATGGCCACACGGTGGCGCGCGTGTTTACCTTGGCTTAGAGTCACTGGAAAATTTTCAGAGTATCGCATCTGTTTTCCGCGCGCCGCCGCCGACGCGATTGGCTTACTCGCATCACGTGACCTCTCGCCGCCATATCCCTTCCGAGCGCTTTGGGTGCAGGGGCGTTCAATGCAGAGCGTGGCCGGACATTTAGCAGTACCACGGTCCCCAGAAGTGCTTCGTCGCTTTTTTAAACGCGTCATGCAGACAGGGGCGTAAGAAGACATTTTTTTCGGGGGGGGGGGGGGGGGCACGGGCCCGGTGTGCCACCCCCTGGCTACGCCACTGCATGCAGATGTTAGAAGAGAGTAGCTGACCATCAATCGAACGTTACTGGTGAGCTACTCTGGGAATCTCGTTTGCCGTGTGGGAAAAATTAATGTCAAAGAGCGCCACAATTGCCTTCACTCTTTCCTCCTTCCTGCAGTGAACTACACTAACTTTACTGGAAAAGGTCTTATGCGACAGGGTACTTTGCCTTTTCGGTTCGCTATGGTCAGCGATATTGAAAACTACATATCTTTCATTTGCTCGGCTGTTTATATATCGATCTGTTGAACAGATTACGCATGCTATCCAAGTTATAAGCGTGTCACGCACGAGAGCGAAATCGAAGATTTATTAAAATAATAACTGTTTGCTGGTATACCTTGAAGGCAATTGTGGCATAATCTTTGGCACTGCACAAAACAGAAGCGTGGAACTCTGTTGATAAACTTGGTATAAGGCAATGTTATCAAGCGTGTTTTTATATTTGTTGCAAAAAAAATGCTGCTAATGCTGCATTGCACCGAGCGTACGCTTAAAATACTGTGTAGTTGGTGAGAAATGGTCACAGCAAAAAAAAAAAGCAGATCCCACGCGTTGAGGGAGTCGATTTTATGGGAGCCCTAGGTCTATATACATACTGCGTTGCAATAGCATGCGCTTTAAAAATTCCGGGATGTGCTATTTCTGATCGAAAGAACATAAAGCACCGTGCCGAGGAAGTTTTAATAAGAGTGCATTATGCAAAAGAAAGTGCAGCAGTGCAGAAACCGAACCCCAGCTGTATACGCGCTGGCAACGCCAAAAAAAGAACCGTTTGTCAGAACACAGCAAAACATTTGCAGATTCATTGCAACGTTGAGAATATTAAGGAGACAAGAAATAGGAAATGAAACAATTAAGTAGCGATGTCAGTAGTTGTTGATGGCCAATTTTCTACGTATCGTAAGATACGATGCACCTTACCTACCGCACGCCGATTCGCCCGTGCGTTCGGCTGCTGGCGTTCCGAATCAAGACGTCGCGCACAACTTCCAATTGCCGTACACACACAACTTCTATTACACATGTCAACCAGTTGAACAGCAAGCACGGTGCGCAAGTAAGGTATGCGTCAGCGATCAGTTGAAGGACGCAATGCTGAATGTTCTCCATGTTCGATAACGGTCTCGAGTGCAGTGAACCTGAACACCGACTGCAAAGCTAGCGCAAACAGTCAATATTTACTAAATGTCGAAGTGAATGGTATCTCGAACGATGTCACTGCGCTAATGCAACTATGTTTACAGATCCGGACCTAGCGAGCACGCCCGGGCGTGACACGAAACGAGACCGATGAAGCCATGAAGAGAGTTCGCGAGCACATGGCAACATTCGCCGTACGTTTCATTAGTTACACCGCTAACCGCGGAGTCGATCCATACCTGTCCATGACTCGAAATCACTTCTAATATGCTCTTGAAGAAACACACACAAATAATGCCGTTCTGCCGAGCGTAACACGGCACTGAGGCTAAAAGATCGGTCACTTCTCAACACACGCTAGCAACGTGCCGGACGGTCTGGAAGGGACATGGCCGCCGCCAACCAATGTTGCCCGCGTGCACCCTACCTTTGCGGTACTCTGATTTTCCAGTGACTCTACCTTGGCTGTGCAGTCGCCGTCTGACGCTATGCCTGGGCCGCTTGATAGCGCCTCTGACTGGCGTTTGCAGGTGGGTAACGCCATGGAGAAGGAGAGCGCAAATGCTCCTCGACGGCGCAGAAGAGCCAAGAAGCTTATCTCATCGGATCCCGCAGTAGTTGCCTGACAATTAGCGGTTCAGCGTACGAAGAATGAACAGAAGGCTAATACTCCTAGACAATCTGGAAATCTAAGAATAATTAGCTGAACCTTTGCTAGCGCTACGTATATCCTGGCATAGCCAAGCTAAGCCACTGCGATTTTTTTTTCCTTTTCGTTTTGAACTGTTCCTCTATTTTCGGAATGCTGCTTATACGATACGCACGTCGGCGCGCCGTGGCGTGCAACTCATCTCCATGAAATAGCAACCTGCGTTCCAACGTGAGTCCCGGCGTTATGTCGGACTCTAAACTACATGCCACGTGCCGTAGCGCAGTTGAAGTACAAAGTGAGGCCGCGCACGGACTTACCTGCGAATATACCTACCGAAGGCAACCATTTCGGGGTCTTCAGCTCCTCCTGGACTCTTGCATGAGATTGCCACGGTGCATGCGACAGGTCGGAATGCTTTTCTTTCGCCAGTTACTAAGTGACAAATCAACCGAAAAGCTAATTAATTCAAGAAGCAATGATATACAGCGCATTTCTCTTTAACTGAAAATCACAAAAAAAAACTTTAGTCCAGTGACTATAAAGTCAAATAACACTGGAATGACGGCAATATGAACGTCAGCTTAATCAGTGTTACGCTGGTGCTTCCCCGCCTTTCAGAGCAACACTAAAGCGTTGGAGGACAGTGAATGGAGGTACAGGGCATTGGTTGTTGGGGAACTCGTTGTGCCGGTGTAGAGGAGCCACGCAGTGTTTTCACGCAAGTCACCGAAGTCGGTTACGGCGTTGAGGAACTGCGTATGGTGAAATGGTATTTCATGAATAATCCCACTGCACATACAAATGGCATACCGAAGAGTAACCTAATAAGTTCACGCAATGTGCGCTAATTGAACTACAGTTTTTTTTTTATTTTATTGAATTACGCCTATTCCACAGGAATACTCCAAACGACCGGAAGGGACATATACATAAATGAATGCCTCGTAAGACGTATGGACGAATTGCGCACGTTTAACAAGGCATGAACACAACGAACAATAAACATTTACAGCTATAAAATCAAACGCCTTCTCTTATTGATATGTCCTCTGATGGGCACAGGGGACAAATATTTTCAAGCATGGGGATGCACCCACAATAAGGGCAATGAATGCACCCTTGAGGGCAGCTTCTCTTAGTGATATTATAATTATTACTGTTATGGCTCTGACCGAGACGCCTGTCATATAGAATAAAACGCGTATTTTGCATGACAGTAGAATGGCGTAGGCAACAGTTTCAATACGTCTTACAAGCTGCTCGTCGTGTGGAGTAAAACATGCATCTGGCTTGTCATTCTCTTAACATGTTTGCATATATTCTGCCGATTTAAATTAACAATTATTTCATGGCGCACATAACATACTGCATCAAGGTGTGACTATTCTTTAACCTTATACTGACATCTAAAAAAGATTGAGGCGAATTCGCACTTGTGGTGCCAAGCTTGGCCGACGGGAGGGACTGAACGGCCTGCCTTGCTTCTGTAGTTTTTTTTCTTTCTTTCTTTCTCGCTTGATCTATATTGTTTATGTCTGTTTACCTGTCTTTTTCTATTCAGATCTGTACTTGTCTATTTCTCGGTTCCTCTTTCTTTCCCCCTCTCTATATTTATTTCTCTCTTTCTTTGATTCTCTTTTTGTTTCTTTGTCTTGCTCTCTGTTCTATATATCTCGATTTGCTGCCTGTTTTTTTGTATCGCTTTCTTTCTGTCTATTTCCCTGTCTTTCTATTTTTTCTCACTTTCTTCTCTTTCTTCCTCTCTATATATCTCTTTCTCTTTCTTTCCCTCTCGTTCTTTCTCTTTATCTTTATTTATCTACTCGTTCTCTCGCCTATGAGAGTTCTTGCATCCCACGCCGGAAAAACCGGTGTGCGCCTTCTTAGAGCCAGGCGGAAAATGACAATGAGGCAAAGAGGAAGAAGAGGGCAAAGGGAATGCAATGCCGCTTTATAATGATGATCATTTTTGTTCGCGAGTAACGGAGTTTCTCCGAGCTTAAACACCTCTGCTGTTAAAATTATAATCATTACTGCGTCAACACCTTACAAGTGAGAACATCCCAACTGTCATTGCCGAATCAAGGTGCTAAAGCGCTGCTAACAATGCTTTGATACGGGTCACAAGGATCCTGGATTTAAAAATATAAAATCATCAGCGTATATAAAACCTCCTAGTACATCATATAATTTAAAATTCTCTTGGAGAAAGCTGATGCAAGGAACAGTACATAGGAGATAATAAAATAACTGCAATGAAAAAGAGCGACACAATATTCGAGACAAGTTGTTTGTCTTGCCTCGAGGGACATCGAGGTAATTTTCACGTTCCTTAATGACAGCGACTGAACGCTCCAGATACCTAAACGAGAATGAAAGAAATGAGTGAGGAATCACAGAGAATGGTCAGGCGTAAATTGTTGGCTATGTTGTCCATGCTTCCTACTTCCTTAAAGAAAGTTAGGGCCCAATTCACAAAACTTCTTTGACAAGTGAGTTTTCCAATTGGCAAGCAGGCTTCGCTAGTTATATGACCCGCAGCGTGATTGCCTCAAATTAATTAACACGACCGTCCGGTTAATACGACCGCCCTCCTACACGGTCGTATTAACCGCTTGCTGATCCCTGTCAATATAGGGCGCACTCGACCGTGAGCAGGAGATGAAATTAGGCAGTTGCTGCCGCAGCGTCATAGTCCCCCCTCCAGGACACTCCAGTGATCCTTTCGTGTGTCGAAATACTGGCGGTGCGTTTCCTCTCCACTTAAGCCACGATCGTGGAGTGCCTTCGCACGTTTTCGCTGGCACAAAGAACGTAGGACATATGGGGCATTGTTGTGGAGTTGCACTTGATACGGAACTTCTAACTGGCACCTACTGCGACGGCAACGGCAATATAGCGCCTGGAGTGTCCATAAGTTGTTGGACTAAAAACGTCACAGTTTCACCGCAAGGGCGAAGCAATCAATGCGATAGCAAGAAACTAATGCTATACGAAGTGAGGCTCGCTAATGGATACTCTCAGATTGAACAGCGCTCCTGCTGCAAAGGCGGCCGAAGCAGCGAAGGAAACTAGCGTGCTTCAAGTGTCGAGCTGTGACACTTGATAGTTCGCGCTCATCCTCTGTTTGCTCGTTTAGCGGCGTCCCTTGAGCTCGCGTGATTTTCGTACGCTCCGTAACATGAGCGCGGACATCGCGGTGAAAGCTCGAAACATCCCTCTATCCCTCACTACGAGAAAACCGCACGAGCAGACAGTGGAAGGGCAAGGTTCTCCCTGCGGAAAGATTAGAAGAAGCGAGCGAGCTGGCCGACGAATTTTAAATGCGCCTGTTGCGCTCCTCGCGCCATATCGCTGGTAATGAAAAAAACGCTTCTAAGCGCCTGCCGTCTATAAGTCCTGCAAGCGGCAAAGGGTGTGTATAAACGCTCGCTGTTAGCTACCTGAAGGACCTGCGCCTTGTGGCGTAGTGGTTAGCGCCACGCGCTGCGGACAGAGAGGTCGCTGGTTTGATTCTGCGCTTCGGAAGCATTTTTATTACTTATTTTCCTTTGGGACTTATATATATATATATAATATATATATATATATATATATATATATATATATATATATATATATATATATATATATATATATATATATATATATATATATATATATATATATATATATATATATATACTTATACCTATACGGTGCATGACGGTGGCGGCACAAACCAGCCGGGACTGTCCATATAATTGCTATCGCAATAAAACATTGCAACCAAACAAAGGATGCCTGTCTTCACTGCGCCGTAGAAGCTCGCTCAGCGATTCACACGCGCTTTCGGCTCCTAGGAAGTGTGACAGTACCGATAAGCATGCAAGGCCGTTTTTAATGTCTGCAATGGAGTATTACACGAGGTACCGCTGTCGTGTTGCATTCACCGGTGGTCAGACTGGGAAAAACGGGTGCGCGTGGCAACACTAGCTGCCTTTTGATTAACTACGGAGCTCATTTGATTTGGCATTGCAATGCGCATCAGGTTGAGTCTCAAGCTGGCAAGAAAAGGCTTCTTGGCAAATCCGTCGATGATGTCTGTATCACGGCTACCTCGTGCGGTTTTGTTCCCGTAAGCCACACCAGACGCGAACTCCATCGAGACATCTCCATGGTTCCCTAGCAACGGCAGCGGGGCAGGTGGACTAGCGTGAGCGCACCCAATGGACCACACTTATCCATTGGATGTCCGATTTAGAGCCGAACGTCCACGTCCGGGAAATAACATCCGTCGTACAAACGGAGGACGTACATTTTCGAATGTAAAGAAACGTCCGCACTCTAAAATGCGGTGGAAGTCCAGTGGATGTTTGATTGCGGGTTTACCAGCAGCGAGCGTCCCGCGGATGTCCTCCCACGGACAATAATTGGTTTTTGTTTTTGTCGGCACATTAAGCACGTACGTGGAGCTAAATGCTATGGTCACGATGATTTCAGTAATATGTAAAACATTAGCAAAAGTCGTTTGATTTTACATTGAAAGTGACTGCCACTGCAAGTCATACTGTAAAATCACCTCCTGGCGTAGTGCTCAAGAAAAGATAGAATCTTCGAACCCCCTATTTTTAATTGTTTTTCGAAAACCGGTACAAAACGGCTAAAGAAAACCTCTACTCGCTGAACCGGTGTTTTGGTCGGTCTTGTCGCCTTACGTCATTGTGGCGTTTCGGTTTCGCGTTGCCCGTTCACCTCCAATCGTCATGGCCATCAACAGTGAGAACCGACGGAACAATCGTCGAATCGACAGAACACGTTGCAGCTGGGCTTTTTCGCGCGCCTTTCGAGACGCTACAAGGGTCGTACCACATCAACTGTGCGCATTGGAAACACGGTGAGTGAATTTTTATTCTGTGCATGTGGTTAGAGGACCATTTTTTGCGCGGGGAGTGCTGACGCCGTTAACAAAACTGCGGTTAGGCCTACCGTCACAACTCGCGTACTGCAAGTCAAACTTTTGTTCTGGCTTCCTACGCACGTCGCGACCACCTGACAGGCGTGCTTGCGAGGAGACAATCAAGGAGAATAAGAAATTGATTGAAGTTTTTGCGAATTGTTGTAAACACAACCGTCTTTGTTCCGAGGGTTCCTTGCTAAACGTACCGAAGCATCATGGTCAAGCGGTCGGAATAGCTCAGAAAGCTTAAATCTCATACGTGAGCTCTGAATAAGAGGACTGCCGGGAATACCTAGCACCCGTAGACACCGATGACGGGGAACAATGTACAGATGTCGCTTGAGATCTGTTCACGTTTGTGCGTACAGTAGTGACAGTGATGAAGAGCGCGAAAGCGAACTCCCATAGTAAGTGCAAGCGCATGCCGTCGCCGAGGTGTTCCTTCCATAGACATGGGTGTCACTTCCACGCAACAGCATTGTCATAAGCCAGTAGAACAAAGGTAGGCGTATAAAATGAGTAAGGAAGAATAGGCATACCAGTGTGCTGCATTAACAATTTAGTAACAAGGCACAGATAACGAACAACGATAGGATAAGTAGAGGCAAGGAGCGCTGATTTGTTGGTGCCTACCCGACCTTTTAACGTCTATGCGCTGTTAATACCTTCCTAATGGATCCTTACCAACTCGCCCAACCTTCATGCGTGGATCCGATTTTACTGCAGAAGTGTCCTTCGACTGTTAAAATTAGCTGTCTAGATCACGACTCGTCCCTTGAGGTGGTCATTCAAATAGGCTATATTGTGCGATGTCTTGAAGATTATGCACAAAGCAAGCTTGCACTGTTTTGTTTTCCCGTACATCACACGTTTATAATCACTGTGCACCTTTATGTTTCTGCAGAACAAGTGGAGGCCATTGTCATTACCATTGGGTTGCATATGATTGGAGCCAAGATCAAGGGACTGTAGGTGCTTCTGAGAAAAGTTCCTGTTTGGTTGTGTGTGTCTGTGCGACTGAACCTTGTGCAACTTTGGGAATCTTCTGTGGACTGTGCAACACCAAGGCATGTTCTGTAGACTGAAGGTAGCTACCCCATGGTATTTTTGTTTTTATTTTTGAAGATATTTTCACGTTCCTATTGATAGCCTGCATGTGGTTTCATGGATTCAGGTTCTTAACATGCTGTATTCCAACATGATCGCTTTGATGACATCTAGGTAGCATAATTAGGTCACAGTTAACCAACTTCGATGTGATCACAATGCCGCTGGATTGTTCTGGGCTCTGTGCATGCATAAGAAAGAACCTATTGTGGTGTACTGATACATTAACGTGACATGGCAATTACGGTGAGGTCACTGCAAGCCATGCATTGCTTCTTTTTATTGTTCCTCTGTACAAAATATGTGCGAGGAAACCACAACATTAAATATGAGATATTTTTTGCCTAAATTTCTGTTTGTCCTATATGTGTATCTATTTGTTGACCCACTGTTTACATTGAAGATGCCAGTGCATGGTTCATACACAGTGTAAAGTGCAAGCGGTTTTTTTAGCTTTCATTTGTCATCTGCATCGCATCACGTAGCACTATCTTGACGTCACTGCAAAGCCGCACTTTTGTGAGACCAGTATTCAGCCCTCTTGTAAAATAACCTGCAAGAGCCTGTTAATATACATAATTTTACGTCACGAAGAATTCTGTTATCTTCTACATAATATACGTTGCTGTTATTGCATAGCCATACTTTTGTAAGGCCACAGTGTTATGTGTATAATTTAGTGCGAGATACCTTCCCGTCTTATTTTTTTGTGTTTGTGTTTTATTCACATATACCGGGTGTCCCAGCTATCTTTAGCCAAGGGTTAAAAAATACAATATTAGAGGCAGGTGAGTGAAATCAGTTGCAAATTGCTGACAGCCACCTTGCACACCACAGACAATTCTCTCTTACGAAATTGTTTAATTAGGATTGTTTAATTAAGTTACTAATATTGGCTTTAGGCAAGAAATGCAACCTGCAAAGTTCGAGGGCGTTTTCAGAAACCCCCATTGCATAATTTGTGATAAAGAAAGTCTCACGTATACAATTTTTTCCAAGCTGCAAAAAGAACCACGTGGTTAAGCCACAGCTGAGAGCAGCATCGCGTGGTTCTTTTTGCAGCGTGGAAGAAATCGTATATGTGAGACTTTCTTTATCGCAAATAATGCAGTGGGGGTTTCTGAAGACACTCTCGAACTTTGCAATTCATTAATCCTAATTAATCAATTACGGAACAGAAAGTTGTCTGTGGTGCGCAAGGCGTCTGTCAGCAATTTGGAACTGATTTCACTCACCTGCCTCTAATATTGTATTTTTCAACCCTTGGCTAATGATAGCTGGGACACCCAGTATATTTGCTGCACCAAGAACATTTTCCTGCTACAGGAAAGGTGTGCCTTAGCGAAGTATCCCAATCAGTTTTCTACATTGTGTATACATTGCTGTATGTTGCATGCCGTAGTTCTACTTTATATAGATTAACTTTTCTGTGCAGTCCTTGCTTTGGATATGCCTGCATATAAAGAGTCATTGCTATCAGTCTATATCTATGACATCCAATGAAAGAGCCCATCTGTTTTTTGCATCATGTGGATTACTGTTTATTGTTAGAAACGTGCCATTACATGTCTGTAGAAAATGTGTGTGTATTCCTTGTGCCCGATATTTGTTCACTTCTATTCTGTTCCTTTAGGTTGCAGTATTGCAGTTCAGGTGTAAGTGTAGTCAATTTATTCCAGTAATTTCATTTTCCTTCAGAAAAAACATGTTAACATCAGTGCTTTAGGTGGACAAGTAAAATCAGTTAAGGGCAGATTACTTAGTAAAGGAACACTAGACTTTATGTTGTGTTAAGTGACTTCAAGGTGCATTTAATATTTCTCTTCTATGCTACTCTACTGATGCTGAAAATAACATGTACACTTTATCTTGTCATTTTCAATTCTTGTGGGTCCTTATCGGCTTTCAATTAATGTGTTCATATGCTAGGGTCTGCTGTGCCAGGTGTTTTTATGCATACAAGTGGTGTGTTTGCAGTATGTTTTTTAATAAAAATGCTGTTGATCTGCTTTATGTGCAAGTCTATGCCTCAGTCAGATCGTCACGAAAAGCTGCACAAGTCTTATTAAAAGGCTTATATGCATTATTTCTGATGACTGTGTACCAATGCAGTCAACATTAAAGATGTTGACCTTGCTGGGGATGCTATGGGTGTTGTTGAATGGGCTGCTGCTGTGGATCTTGTGCCCTGTGCTAATATGTTGTCACTCATCCAACTGTTACCAGTGAGACTGTCCTATATTTGCCTTGGGGTATGTATTAGTGAACGCTACAGCACAGTAAAGCAAGTGAAAAATGGTGCATATAATTGGTGCTCTGATTTTTTAATAGAGTACAACCTCTAAAGCATGGAAAACGCTGAAGTATGACAAGCGATACACCAACAAAAACCAACGCATACTTCACTTTCAATGCTTCAGAAGCTGTACTCCTAACATTCATGATTAATTATCAAGGCGCAAAGCATGACAAACACAAGAAAGGACACGGGACGGAGCGCCACTAACAACAGTTGTTAGTGGCGCTCCGTCCCGTGTCCTTTCTTGTGTTTGTCCTGCTTTGCGCCTTAATAATCAATCATGAACGTTCACCAACTTGCCCAACAAAAAGTTCTCCTAAACTGTACTCCTAACAACCTATGCACCATGCTTCACTTTCTTTACTGTGCTATTGCGTTCACAAATTTGTGCCCTCAAAGCAACTAAAAGACCTTCTTACTGGCAAAGGTTGCATGGGCGACAACATATTACCTCAAGACACAACATCCTCAGCAAGAGCCCATTCAACATATTTAATGTAAGTTACATTGGTGTGCAGTCATCATAAATGTATGAGAACTGCTTCCACGTGCACCAAATTAGCCAAATATGCATGATAAAGGGACTGTATATTAACTTGAATAGTCATAACTGTTAATTTAAATATTAGGCTTGTTAATGTGGAGCTGAATGATGCATGTAAGTCTTTTATTAACCTGTATGTGCCCATTGTCCTACATTCTTTGATGCACTCCCCAGTTCATCGCTATTTCTTTAGCTGATGAGAAGCGCCACCTACAGCACATCAAGCAGGCCTCAATGAGGCCTGCTTGATGTGCGGTAGGCGGCGCTAGTCATCAGCTAAAGAAATAGCGATGTTAGAGTGCATCAAAGAAGCGTCCTATATGTAGGACACTGGGCATATATGGGTTAATAAGGCTTCAAAAATTCCGAATTTATCACGGATGTCCGCATTTAAAATCCTACAAGTGTCCCGTGGACGTTCATGTCCAAATTATTGAGTCCGGTGGACGTCTGAATATCCGTGAAAGACGTGTCCAGGACGTCCAGTTTAACGCCTTTTTGTTTGCGCGGGACGGTCCGTCAGATATCCGCCGTACGTCATTGGGATGTGTACGGATGTCCACTGGACTCACGAACATCCGGCACTGAACATCCATCTGTGGTGCGATCTTGTACGCGTTACAAAATAAACACGGAGGCGTGGCATGACAACCAGCCGCACGTGACCGCACGCGAATGGCCCATTTGAACCGCGACAGACGTCACGGCTCTGCATTGACCAATCGCGTGCGGTCACGTGCGGCCGGTTGTCATGCCACGCCTCCGTGTTTATTTTGTAACGCGTACAAGATCGCACCACTGATGTACTGGGGATTGTTTGTGGTCCATTGGGCAGTGTGCCTGTCGGACACGGCAGAGCTCTTTTCTTGGCCAGCACTTTCCTCCTCATGATTCCGCTGCATGTTCCTTTCCTTACCCCATCTCACTATATGTCCTATCTGCCTCATTCGATCTGTGCTCGGCGCTGTACTCGCTCCCTTTCATTCTCGCATGTGTTGATTGTTTGTACGGTTACAGGGGAGAGTGCCAAACATACGAAACGGCTCTTGAGAGCTGCGATCAAAAAGTTAATACGCCATGGCACTTGAAATGCTAGGGGCCGTTGATATCTGGAAGTGGGAGATATCATGCAATGACGTTGGTATAAGTGACATGCAAATCGCTTTTTTTCTGACGACAGTTATCTTGTCACAATCGCCGTTAGATATTTTCATTCTAAAACAGACAGGGCGTGCAAACACGGACACAAGAAAGAAGTCAGGACAGCACAAACGCCGACTCACAATTGAATAGATGCACAACGGCGGAAAAGAAGAAGGTACGAATACTTATCTGCGCATGCCCATGTAATAGGGGAACCTATCAATCCGGCAAGCGTGGGGCCTACGCGAAAGATAACTGTTAAGATATTTGATTTCATATTTATGCAATTTAATCGACGGTTGGCTCACACTTCATTCTTGTGTCCGTGTTTGCACGGCCTGTCTTTTTTAGAATCAATACTCGCCAACTAGCTCCGCTCTGTGTTATTCTAAGATATTTTCATGTTCGACTCAAGACAACGACTCTTGCTATATTTGTGTGAGCACTACAGCGACGCATCGCGTGCAAGCCATTTTCTTCGGGAATACCTAGGCAAGTGTCACGTCGTCTTTTCACGTCTCACTGGTTCGTAATATTTCTTTGGGTTCAACTTAGCAAGCATAGCAAATGTAGGTCCATGTCTGTTCATAAGTGCCCTTATATGAAATACTATATAATATCTGGGGTTTAACGTCCCGAAACCACGACATGATTATGAGAGACGCCGTAGTGGAGGATTCCAGAAATGTCGACCACCGGGGGTTCTTTAACGTGTCCCCTATAAGAAATGCCCCGGCAGCTGTGCAAGCTGTTAACTGTACCCTCATATATACAGCCCGATGAAATCGCAAACAGATTCCTAATAGCCACAGCGCAACAAATGTACCTGATGAGGAGCTTCATTGGTCAAGTAACAAAAATTGTCGCTGTCTGCTCTACAAAACTTTGTGCGTTTACCTGTCTCCTCGTTAGTTATTTCGCCAGTACCGTCTCCACAACTACCAGATTTAGCTCACTCGTCCGGTGCTTTTAGAAAGCTGCACCGCGATCTCATGTTTAAATCAGCGAACAGGCGTCACATGACAGTTGAAAGGTAACGAAAAGAACGATCAGTCCGTCTGCCCATTAGGTGATTTTGCCCAAAAAGCGTCTGACGCACCATTCATCTAGGTATGCGTCCACGTTTCGCTTTGCGCTTCTCACAATGTTTCGTAGCACAATAATTCCAGCATATTTCTACTGAATCTCTTTTTTTTTTTCAGCTCGTACACCTCCAGGCAGAAAACAGTTGAAGTTGGAAAAAGAAGGAAAAGACAGCCCATGCATCTACTGACCTTTGTAGCCAATGAGTCGTTGTACTCGCTTAATGTAAGGATTTTCGACGTATTAGAGAAAACGCCGTACGCGTATACAGGATCGCCGAGGTAGTTCTCGGGGCCGCCAGTAAAATCACTATGCTTGCAAAGCTGGAAGAAAGAGTAAGAAAGCATAGTTGCGGACGCCGCATTGGTACACGTGTGCGTAAATAAATATGTAAATTCATTGGAAAAACATGTTGGAAGCGAGCCCAATCTTCGACTTAGGTGCCTGGTAATGGTATTCGCACGTCGGCGTTCGCGTGGCCCGGTGTATTCCTTGGGTTAACGCTGTGTTTCGTCCCGCTGCCGAAGAGGGTCTCAGAAGTGACGTAGAAAGACGCGCGTGGTTGAGATCTACTCCGACAGGTGCCGCAACAATCCTACTGGCCACAAGAATACTCTCTTCTCTTTCAGTGAACTAATTCACTGCATAATTATTCCGACAGTTAGCTACCCCTTGTTCCCCGATATCATTTTTATCCCAAAGTGCACTTAACTTCAATCAGGACCTTCAATTTCACATCAGTTGTACTTTCCAAACCCATATTTTTATAAAACATAGAACTCGATGATTCTCGCTCAAGTTACAGTTATGTTGGACAGATAGAATACTGGAGCACACCGTTGCTATATATAGGGGCGAATTACACGTAATGATAATGAAAATAACCGATTTCATTGAAAGAGTTTGAGCACCTGGCGGAGTAGATCTAAACCATGCGCTTTTTTGTACGTTGCCTCTGAGATGCAATTCCGCCGCGCGAAATCTGCAATGCTAGCACAAGCAATAAACCACAGCATACTAACGTGGACGTGCGAGCGCCAGACTCCTAAGTCAAGGATTCGAGCCGCCTTCAATTTTTAGGGGCGAAGCTCCTTAAGGCGGCACCCGTTCGTCCCTCGTCGTGGTCGTAGTAGTGAGTAACAAGTCTTACGCTTTGACCTCCAAGGTGGTGCCGGTGGGAGATTTCTCCTGTGCGTTGTTGAACAATAAAAAGTTCGCAGCGTGCGCGTTAACTAAAAGCCGAATTCTTCTGTCTCTCATTCCCCATTAGCAGCCATTGGCATGTTCCAGTAGGAAACGTTAGTAGAAGTAGAAGTGTAAGTGTTAGCTAAAAGCCGACTTCTTCTGTCTCTCATTGCCATTAGCAGCCATTGTTTACCTCCAAGGTAGTGCCTGGTGAGATTTCTCCTGTGCGTGATTAAACAATAAAAATTTTGTTCAAAACGCCGTTGATTGATGAAATAAACCAACGAAAGACGCCAGATGTTTTGTAAAAGCAGAACGAAAGAACGCCAGATGTTTTTCTTAAAGTGTAGTAGTTGTATTTAGCCACCTCGCCCGATCGTCAACGGGCGAGGTGGACCGGCAACGGCGCGAGGACCCTGCCGTACGAGAGTTAAATCACACTAAAAGACATACTTTGCGGGCGATACACTCTAGTGAGCTTTCAACTTTTCGTCTTAATGTACATGATAAAGAAATTATTTCTACGAAAAACGCAAGGCACACCTTGAGCAATATGTTTGGTTTTGGGACGCTAAATGGAACCATGAGGCGATGCGAAGCCGGAGCACTTGCACGATCGCGTTCCGTTGGCTTTCGTTGGGCATGCTACCGACCTCGCGTCGTGGAACGCGCGTCCTGTCTTCCCTCTAGCCTTGCCTTTAATTCGCACAGGGCGAGCGGGAAATGCGGTCGCTCTTGGCGCTCTTTCGCTCGGGAGCGGACTTCTTCCTTGCATTTCACCGATCACAAGTGATAATGAAGGGACCACGTAAACCAACAGTACAATAAAAGTTTGATGTTTAATATATACACGATGTTTCACACTCTTTATATTATGTACTGGGCGCATTTCACGGAAGAGTTTCACGGTTTACAGATGATTCCCTCCGTAGCTTCGCCCCACTCATCATCATTCACCCCGTGGATATGCTGTGATTTTTTTATTACGCATGGCGCAAAAAAGTGAATATAGATGACTGTAAAAGCCACGCACCGCTTCTCGTCCAGTCTTCTTTACGGACAAGCACCGGAGGAAGACGCTGTCGTTGAGTGACGTCGGGTCGTCCACCATGACGTACTTCAGGGCGGACAATTCGAAGGACAGGCCAGTGATTATCGACGGGTTCGAAAACGTCGTTTTCGCAGACACAGCGAACCAATGAGATCCCTGAAATTAGCCATAGAACGATATATGCAAAAAATGGTACTGTGAAAGTTGGGTAGAGCGCACTGGCATACTCGCAGAGCTCGTCGCACACACTCGTGATTTGATGAGCGAGCTGCACTCACGATCAAATGATATAACGCTCATAGACCCGCAGAACGCTCAAAGAGCCAGTGAAAGCAAAATGCAAACCATTGACTAGCGTGCTTGTTTTTGTAGCAACGCTGTATAACGCTAGGTTCTGGGGGATCACGTCCCTAGACAAAAGATACGTAGAACAACATTTTCCGCCGCCCTTCTCTCCTCTCGCATTACCATCCTGCCAAAAGTTTCTCTCGCCCCTTGCCACCCCACCACCGCCGATGCCTCTTTCACAATTATCGTGATACTCGGCGGCGCCACTTCCTACCAATCGCGGTGCACTTTCATCTGGAGAGGAGGAAAGAACTTATTAGAGGTATATACAGGGATTAAGCGCGAGGTGGCCCGGAGGGGACCGCCCCTCACAAGCACTAGCTGGGCTCCTCATTACAGGAGCCCATTGGCGATCGCCGCGACTCGAGCTCGGTCGACCAGGTTTTTCTGGCTCGCCAGGTCGGAGCAGCCGAGCAGGGCTGTCTCCCAGTCCTCCCGAGTGGGGTGTGGTTTTGGGGCGAGGTTCGGGGTTGACTGGCATGCCCACACCATGTGGTAGACGTCCGAAGACTTCTCCTCACAGTATGGGCATTTTCCTGTACAGGCCGGATCAAAATGCTTTAAAACTGCCGGGCACAGCAGTGTTTTGGTGTAAAGGCGGAGGAGTGTGCGTTCCTGGAGTGTGCGTTTCTTTGTAATGCCCTTACAAGGTTTAGGATAAATTGCGTGGCCGAATTGATAGAACTCAGTAATTTCTCGATACGTTAAGGCCGGATTGGATTCGAGATCCATTTCGGAAGGGTCTGAAGGCGTTGCCCGGAGAGTGAGCGCGCGGGCAGCGGCGTCTGCCGTTTCGTTGCCTTCGAGGCCCATATGAGCTGGAGCCCATATGACCATCCAGGACACGGGGGCCCCGAAGTAATTGCTATCTTGTAGGATGCGATACGCAAGGTGAGGGGCGTACCCCTGTTCAATATTTCTGCAGGCCCCTCTCGAGTCGGTGATGATGACGCGCGAGTCCTGGTCTGCGGCAGCTAGCGCGATGGCCACCTCCTCAGCATGTGTTATATTTTTTGTGCCCTGAATGTTAGGCCGTTCACTGCGATGTTTTGGTGGACGACTGCAGCACTTAGAGATCGCCTTAGCGCTGTTATCACCTTTCAACTCGTCATGGCACGGACGCGTATCGTTGGCTCAGACCAAGAACAGCGCGAATTGAAGTTGCGCCGACACGCAAACAAGCGCGAATGCACGCGAAATCGACGTGAAGCCGCTGCCTCAGAAAGTGCGTCCGCAGCCGCTGGCATCCATCTTTACAACAGTAGAAGGACTGAATTGTTCTGCTAGTTGTGGCCGTTTGCAACCGGCTAAAGCTCTGTGTGTTCGCTCGGCGCAAGCCATGCAGGAGTTCATGGAAAGCTTCGCGGCTGTATAAGAAAGTTCTGACAACGTTGCGCGCCCGATATTGACAGGTAACTTCCCCACATTGGGGAGCAGCAGCGATAACTCTCAAATATACGTTGGCACATATATAATTGCCGACGCGCTAATCAGCCGATGAGAGAAGAAAGAACCGACTAATTTGCTCGCCACTATCGTTGCACTAGAAGTGTAACTTCTTTTGCTGGGCACAAGTTTGTACACTGAACCGTTATATCGCTACCGGCTTGACTCCTATGTACTTCAGCGTCACGACCACGTGACACTATTAATTGAAAGCTTGAAAAGCCGCTGAAAAGGACCTAGCAACTAAACTTATCTATGAGTGCTCGCGTATGGTAACAGCACCGCTCAATCCTGTACAATTGTGCTGGTGCAGGCGAGAAAAAGCTCTTGAGGCATCTAAATTTCCAGATAAATGAATTCGTTTCTTCTTCATTGGTGGTAATCGACGGCTGGCTCACGTATGCGATTACGCTACAATTGATATGCCAAGCCTAAACTATTGGACGCGTTTCTTTGTACATGTAACTGTGCATACACAGGTGCATGTAATCGTGCATACAAAATGCTCGCGTGAACTAACAATTACGACAGGTCAACGTGAACACCATAGTCATATCCTCTGCTTATGTGTACTGCATGCTACACAAATCTGTCATTACTACATCGGCCTGCCTGTCCTATATACGCTGATGGGAACGCAGCTGAAAGAGACTGTGGCGCTCTACATGTATAGGGAGAGGCGCGACAATGTACAGATAAGCTGCACCTGTACAGCATTCTGAAAATGCGTTGGTGTGCCTTACGGAGCGCAATCTGTTGCGTAACATATTGCGCTCTCTTCCGTTCTGTCCTGGCACTGTTGCGTAACAAGTGCCACGCCGGACGACGCAGGCGTAGCAATTTCGCCTGCAACCGTTAATGGCGCCTACCGCTGTACCGTCAAGAGAATGCGTGCATGGAGTGTCCAAGCTCGCCACGAAAAACCGCGCTTCACTTAGGAAGCCTTACATAGCGAGAATGCCACAGACGTGAGAAAAATCCAAGTCAACGTCCATACGAACCCATAAAGAGTGCATAAAATACATCCTGCGCTGTGACAACACAGGGCTTTAAGATAGCCCTGACTAAGACCTATAGATATTCCTCCGCTAGGAAGACCATGGCCAGCTGGTGGGCAAAGCCACCGGCGCCAACCACACACACCAGTGGGGAGGTGGAGGGGTTACGATAGTCAGGAGATTGTAGGACAGCGGGGCATGAGAAAATGGCCGGCTCTACGTTTCCGTAGGAACATGAACAATTGGGACAAGAAGGGCCGGAGCGGTAGCGATATAGAAATCGGCGCGCTGGAGTGATCAGAGTATTGAGTTGAATAGCTCTGAGTGTTTCTGTTTTGGCAGTGGAGAGGGAACGGTGTAGCGATGGTAGAGATTGAAATGAATGTCAGAGGTTTTTGTAGTGCTGCTTCAGAGATTCCTTGTAGAAGTGTACCGCATCCGCTATGGGTAGATATGGCCAGGGTACCACCAGCGCCCGCTTATTCATCTCGCGGGCAAGCTCATCAGTAGCTGAGTACTGGTAATCCCCGCGTGACGCGGCACCCACACCACAGAGACAGCGTGTCGATGCGGTCACTTTGTGTCATAGGAAATTCCACGTTAAC
This sequence comes from Rhipicephalus sanguineus, assembly GCF_013339695.2. Lineage (NCBI taxonomy): Eukaryota > Metazoa > Arthropoda > Arachnida > Ixodida > Ixodidae > Rhipicephalus > Rhipicephalus sanguineus. The sequence continues at coordinate 90,163,716 of NC_051183.1, forward strand.
TAATTACCCGAGTCGTACAAGTGCTAAAGTGTGAGCAGATGCAGTAAACCACGACGTTCAAACTTTCGAAGGTTGTCGGTCCAATCTGCACCGATGGCAAATCGCTGCTTTGCCCACTTTATTTATTATACAATGGTGTCATAAATACTAAAATATGTATAAAAATTACAAAATAGGTCTCCAATGCATTATTTTTACTTCAACGCCTATTGACTTCATAATTTAGTGCTATAAATAATACCAACAAGCACGGTACGGCCTAGGTCATCGATCTTGAGTGAATTGGGCGGCGCGGCGTTGCAGAAACCGTCGAACGCTACCCATCCCGTTGAAGTGATGGCAATGACGATGTCTGCCATAAAAGCGCTGCAAAAAGCGGACGACGTTATGATTAAAAACATCATTTATGACGGCTGCCCCCGAACTCTGATTATAGAAAGAAAACTGAGTGAGTGACAACAGCATTGGTATCGAGCGACACGTTTAACTTCTCGTCAACCCAAAGTTACCTTCCGAAATATACAATTTTTAATGTAATATCTACGCTCCATTGTATGCCCAATTTGTTTGTCGAACAGGTGGTTGCGGCCACTTATCAGCAACGCTATGTTACAAATCCCCATGTTGCCGTTTATGAAGAGAAATATCCAGAACCAGGTACAAATCCCCATGTTGCCGTTTATGAAGAGAAATATCCAGAACCAGGTCACGTCATCATATGAACATACCGTGACGGAAAGAAACATTTATGTTTGCGATTGCCCACAGATAATGTTTGCAGCGTTTTACAACACTTCAATTCGAAGTATATGAACGCGTGAGTGTAGAATCAAAGCAATTCAGCGAAAATATGAAAAATGCGCGAAGCAATTCCAAAGTCGCGTGCTACGCCCTGCTCTTGCGCTATGGTTGGAGTATCATCTCCAACCAATTATTATTTGCACGCATCAATTTCATAATTACGTATACTTGCTATTAAGTGGTGCAGCCATTATACAAGGAACTATAAGTATTTGCTCATTCTTAAGAAACTTCTGTTCAGTTATTGTTTGAATCACTAACGTGTCACCCAATGTGATAGGCTGCCTCCAGTAAGCTCCGAGTACAACGATTAGTTAGTATGAAATTTGCGTGGTAGTTTTTTTCGGTCTGTGTGAGAAACAGATGCCTATAAAATATGAAATTGATACCCATTTCCTCGCCTTTACTGAAACTCTTCTTCGTGAATTTTATAGATACGCTGCGGCATCTGGCTATCCCCACATCACATATATGTTCTCGTCATATGCTAGCATCAATAGCCTTCGCGAGACACCTGAAGGTCCACATTTGGTTGGACAGTTATGCTGTATTATGCGGTACTCAGAGTGACCTTTCTGTGGGCCAAGCAGTATAACTTAGAACCGTGAACACCATGCGCTAGCCGAGTGGCTCTGCCGAACAGAACGAAAGGGGCATCTCAAGCATCGCAAACCACTTGCCTATCCTGATTATGAGAGCTGCTTATGAAGAACATCTCCATTCATTAAGACATCTAAAGAACATGTCATTTTAACTTCACAAAATGCGTAGCGGGGATAGTTGGTGATCCATACTTACCTAAAATATTCCAGTGTCACTTTTGACAAGGATAGGATAGAGAAGCGCCCATTGACCATTTCGCTAAGCTTCCTCGCCGGGTCAACGTTGTCCTTTGATACCGAGCAGGACAAAAATCATCGCTAACGAAAGGAAAAGACACTGCTGTTCCGGAGTTCAGGTCAATGAGCCCGTAATTCTGACGCAATATTATTGTTCACCACCTTTTAAAGCCGTGAGGATTTTGTACCTTTTAGCAGTTAACACATGTGACATAATATAAACATAAGAATACGGGCATCAGGTGGACATTACCAGCCAATCGACAGCTTCACCTTGTTCACTAAGAGGTCGGCATACGCGGCGTTACCAAACAAATTCAACTATTGGGAAGCCGTACGAGCAGCATTGTTTGTTACTTTCATTTGTCGTTTTTGTTCTTTATTGATTTCTGAACTAGAAGCGGCAACCTTCCTTTTATATTGAGTGCACAATAGTGGTTCGCACTTTTAAAACAGTTTTGAAATAGTTTCGTTATTTCTGCGCTCTTCCTTTATAGTTCTGTCCACATGGTGCGTCCGAGACAGCAGCTTGGCCCAAGGGCATATCAGTTGGGCATTATGTATAGGGATCATTGCTTAGTTCCGTTTATTGATTGCATATTTAAATGTACATTTGTGAAGTTTCGCGTAAGCACACTGCGCACTGTTTCCGGTGACATGTTTTTCCCGTATTCGAGGTGTACTTTCCCATTCTTACTTTTCCCTGGCCGCATCATTTGTGCAAAAAGATGAACATTTTGCGTAAACAATCTGCATTAAAATATTTGATCTCGTCCTGGTTATTTTGTGGACTTCATTGTTTTGTTATCAGGCGCTTCTTCAGTTTAAAACTGATGCAGTTCCATAGTTTATACGTGATATTTGCCGTACCTCTTACACAAAAAAAAATTGAAAAGATTGAAGACGGGTATTCCTGGAAAGATTTGCGGGCATGCCAACATAATATTTTTACGAAAAACACATTTCTTACTCGTTCTTAACAGAGGGCAGCATTCAAGAAGTGATTTGCAGCATCTAATACAAACTGTCACTGGTAATACATGTTAATGGTAATACCAGTGACATTGTATGTACATGGTAATACATGTACATACCCACGCCTTTTTTGGAAAATTATGAAACCGGACGACAAAACTACAGTCTCTCTTTGTGACACTTCTGGATCCCCCGTTGCCGATTGGGACGTTCCATCCGTCAACTCTGCATTTTGTTCCGTCTTTACTAACGAACCTAACAACGAACTTCCTGATTTTCCGCATTTTGCTTTTACGCCAATGCCAAAGATTGAATTCCATTCAGAGGGAATTGTAAAAGTTATTAACCAATTAAAGAACTCTTCGTCATGCGGTATAGATGGCATAAACGCCAAAATTCTGAAAAATACTAAACATGTATGCAGTTTCATATTGTCAATCATTTTTCAGTAGTCACTCGACACAGGTGAAGTCCCATTAGACTGGAGAGTTGGGAAGGTCATTCCGGTCTTAAAGAAAGGTGACCGCTCATTTGCAGGTAATTACCGACCAATCTCGCTCACTAGTGTTTGTTCAAAGATCATGGAACACGTCATCTTTTCTCATGTTGCTACATTTTTATCATCCGTAAACTTCTTTCACCCAAACCTTTCGTAAAGATCACTCATGCGAGACCCAACTAACATTATTCCTGCACGACATTCACCTTCATATGGACCGTAACATCCCAATTGGCACACTGTTCTTAGATTTTGAAAAAGCCTTCGATAAGGTACCCCACTCCCGTCCCCTTCTAAAAACCTCGCGTCTAAACCTACATCGGCATGTTTTTAACTGGATTAAAGCATTCCTAACAAACCGTAAACAATTCGTGCATGTTAATGATCACTCCTCCGACCTCTCCCATGTCTTGTCCGGCGTGCCCCAGGGTACCGTCCTAGGGCCTCTTTTATTCCTAATATACATTAACGATAGTCCGCTTTCTGTTAAATCTAACATCCGTCTTTTTGCTGATGATTGTGTCCTCTACCGCCCTATAAATAACCCCACCGATGTCTCCTCTCTACAGCATGACGTCTCACGCATTCAGCAGTGGTGTACCATTTGGTTGATATCCCTTAATGCGAAAAAAACATTACTAATTTCTTTCCATCGTCGCCGAAACCACACGCCGGCTACTTACACAATCAACAACTGTCATATAGCTGCTACTGACTCGATCAAATACCTGGGTGTCCATCTTTCGAGTGACCTATGTTGGGGCGACCATATAAATCACATAATTCACTCCGATAACCGCGCTCTCGGGTACATACGCCGTAACATTTCCATGGCACCACCTTCCGTTAAACTACTCGCTTATAAAACCATTGTCAGGCCAAAACTTGAGTATGCATCTGCTGTCTTTGACCCCCACCAAACTAATCATATCGAAATACTTGAGTCAGTACAAAACCGAGCAGCCAGATTCATTGTTTCAGATTACTCCCGCTACTCGAGCGTCTCCGCCCTCAAATCCCAGTTAAATCTTTCTACCCTCGCTCTTCGTCGTCGTATTGCACGTCTCTGCCTTTTTCACGGATTCTTTTATTCAACCCGGCGTGACAACCACCTCATCCAGCCGGTCCATCGAGGTCATCGCACAAGTCATCCAAATGCTGTGATTCCGCCACGTGCCCACGCCACCTCATTTCAGCAGTCCTTCTTTTTGCGCACCGCCCGAGACTGGAATGACCTTCCGAACGAAGCAGCAGTCATCTGCGATTTTGCGCGCTTCAATAATGCCATCCAGGAAGCAGACTCAACCACATCCTAACATACACCTTCATCGATACCGCCATTTTATGACGGCCACCCCTCATGTAAAGTGCCATACAGGACCTTTGATGATATAATAAATAAATGAATGAATGAATAAATAAATAAATAAATAAATAAATAAATAAATAAATAAATAAATAAATAAATAAATAAATAAATAAATAAATGTTATTCATATACTTAGTCATTCCAAAAATTCAATGAGGAGGTCGCGCTGCAACGTGAGCCCCCCCCCCCCCCCCCCCCCCGAACAAAATTCCTGGCTACGCCACTGCTGTTAGGTGCGCTGCCTCTATCGCGTTTCTGTTCTTATTCAGTGTGATTGTTTGGTAACCTCCTTTTTATTTTACATAGATATATATCTTCCTTTTTTTTTGGTCTACTGATTTTTTTTTGCTGTCGATAATCACCACGTGATGGGAGCTGTAAGTGGCAATAGTGTGAATAGCGGCGGTGTCCTGCGATGCTTTGTGCAACTATACAATACGTTTGGGACGTTTCATCTTACGTCGTAAAACAATAAATTTTAAAAGATTACACTTTAATGATTATGTCGCTAACGAGCGTTTTACGCTAGTAGATAATAAGAATATGAGACGTGCGTGCAGTACTATGTACTCGACGTGTATACGATGTGTCACAATAAAAGTCGTTACCAGTGTTGTTGATGCTGTACACCTGCCCGGTGATCCAGTACTGCGGACACGGTGATGTGTTGACAGACAAAGTACAACACACTGGTATTTGCGCCGTCGTGCGTAGGCTTCTTTTGAAGTGCTTTAAAATAGATGGCAATCCCCTAGCTGGTCGGCAAGCAGAGGAGCGACTCCCGTGAATAACAAAAACGACAGGTAAAAACTACTGACAGTGCAGCATATAAACAGCTGTCATGTTAGGTAGCTTAAATAAACCCCGGTAATTTGTTTCGGAATGAAACTAATACACTGTGAGCAAGAAATACAAAACTTTTGAGACACTGACAGACACCTCGTTCAAGTGAAAGAAAGTTTGTCGCAGTTAAGAAATTTTAAATGAAAACAGTTTTGCGCATAGACATTGGATGCTAGAATATAGAGGGTGGTCAGATTTAAGCACCAAGGGGAAATACGTGAAGACCACGCTTCCAAGTAAGTTACGTATCTACGGAGACACAAAGTGGGATGATATTTATCGCTGACACCCGCCCTATTAACTACGTACACAATGAACTTTTTTACCGACTGCGGTAAGTGGGCATGTTTGTATTGAAAACTTCGAGTCAGTCGTGTTTCCACACAGTTCCACTTGCCAGAATTCTTCTAGCATGTCCGTGCCCCTAAATACCGGCCACGAAGATTAATTGTGGCTCGCATGATAACGCACGCAAACCAGTTTACAGATTGGCGCAAGGCAACGCCCCGAAGTGCCGCGGAAGTTTTGTGCGGCGTTTAGGCAAAGACAACGGTTACCCTTTTATAACCAGCTGACAATATCAAGGAATGACTGCGCGTCACGTCACGGAGAAACTTTCTGCCGATCCCCGCTGTCGTGCATGTGTAATTATTCGAACCGCGATTCAACTTTGCAGCTAGATATCTCAGAGCATGGACATGCTAGAAGATCTTTTTCAAGTTGATCTGTGTAGAAAAGAGACTACCTCAAACTTTCCCGTAAAAAACATGGCCGCTTAGGGCAGCCAATAAAAAGTCCGTCGTTGGATCTTAACTGGGAGGCTGACAGCGATAATTACTATCTCACTCTGTGTCCCCATGACCAAACAACTTACTTGCAGAAGAGGCATAGTAAGAAAATCATCAAGGTTCCTTTTTATCATCCGGTATACAGCTACAATAACAAATTTGCGAATGTATCGAAGTATCTTAAGATGCAATTGCGAAGTATCGTATCGGATACAAATATTGCCGCAGTGTCTTGTAGTTGTATCTTAAATACTTCTTGCTCAAGTATCTAGTACCGTATCGCGATTCAATTTCAAGGTATCTTTGCCCAGCTCTGGTCATGACTAGCCTAGCTAAACCCATGCAACAACCTAGAAGCAACCACATTAGACTTCAGGATCATCCAGTTTTACTGTTTCAAGCCTTGCGTGACTTAGTGCAAGCTGCGCAATATTTTTAACACGAAAGTGTTTTATGCCGGGGTCCACCACGGCTATACTGACGTATTTCCGTCGCGGATTTGACGTTGTAAAATATAAGGACTAACAGTTGGCAGACAAAAAAAAAACAGAAGAAGTTCCGCACCGGGAGTCGAACTTACGACCCCTCGTTCCGCAGCGCGCGGCGCGAAACGATTCGGCCACAAACGGCACGTTCTGTACCATGCTAACGACGAGCTATTTATATACACCATTTGCAGGTGGCGGTACTCAGAGATCGGTGACACATCAGCGTGTTTGCGTTGTCACTAGCGAGATGGCGCGAAGGGCTCGAAGAGCGTAGAATCACTGTATATGCTACCTTTAGGTAGCAGAGTAGCGCATAGGTCCGGCTAGCAACCACAGCTATGCGGTGAAGTCGCACTCCATTTTTGCAGGCGACATGCCTACCGCGTCGCCGATAAACATGTCTGGCGTGTCGAAGGCCGGCGATAAACATTGGCTGTCGATAACTGGTGTTAATTGAGTGAGCTGCAGCGGCGGCGTCGAGAAATACAAAAATTGGCCCGAGCGTCAGCTTCTCCGCAATGCATGGTTGCTAGCGGTGTTGGAAAGCAGATGCGCAACTCTGCTACCTAAAGGTAGCATATACAGTAACTCTAGAAGAGCGCGCTTTAAAGGCCGTCGCCCAACGCGGAATAAGAACGCGCCTCTACACAACGTGGTCGCTCGTGCGCGGGCTTACCTCGTCATGGCGGTGGTGTGTACGACGTGTGCTCTCACCGCAAGTTTGCGTTGAGAGCACGAAGGTCGTTTCGCTCACTGCAGCTGCGGCTTTTGCGGAAAGAGTGCGCTGCTCACACAGAAATAAGTTACAACTGTGGCAGTTAGTTCGCGCTCATCCTGTGTATGTTCGTTCCGTGCGCCCTTTCTGCTTGATCAGCACGTTGCAAGTTTCGAGCTGCTTGCCGTTCTTCGCGTGATATTACAATTTGTCGCTGTAGCATTAATTTCTTTGCGCTTCGGGCGAAAGAATGCACAACAAACGCTCAACTTCGTCTGTGAAGACACGTTTCACTTGCGTGTTGTACCGATGCCTATGACAGAGGCATCAGCCATGGTTTTTTTTTTTTTTTTAACTGCTACCGTTCCCATGTTTGCTACATAAGGTTTATTAAACGTAGAAGGACGAATATCATGCTGAAGTTCGATGCGCAATTATTAATGAGGTTGGAACAATCTTGCAAGAATCGTCCCGTTTAGTATGGGAAGTTGAAATTGCCTTACTGTCCATTCAACCAAAAATGGAGATTTGTGGTTGATAAGCATGCGAATGTCTGAACACATGCCCTGTGACCTCAATTATGAGGACTGGCCGCAAAATTCCTAGCCTTAATTACCAAGAAGAAATTAGTTAACAGGTTGAAACATGTGTTTTTCGTGTGTCCTTCCTCTGCACTTCATGTATTTACCTTCCGCTCCTGTTCTCTCGGAGGTGAAATTGCGAGGTAAGCTGAAGGTGCCTGTGGGGAAAATACTGTCGCCGATCTTTGACTGATTATTTTTCTGTGCCAGAGGAGTTTCACATCAAGGAAAGTCATGAAGATATAAAAGAAACACCTTGTATTGCTTTTATGCTTCGTATGTGAGAGTGATACGGCAGGCGAACAAATTTAAACGCGTACAACGGTCATACAATGACGAGTGACCTTTGATTGCACGGAATGTTTCCTCAGCCGAGAAACTACATAGGTTAGATAGACGGCCGCTATCATTATCAAAAATGTTGGGCCCATGGCAAACCGAAGTTTTTCAAAGTATATACAGGGTGTCCCAAATATCACGCAGCACGATTTCAAGAAAAGAAGAACGTCGTTACGCGAAGCACAACTTGTGCGCATTGTTCCCTGTATACTGTAGTAGTCACGACTAATATTCTCGTAATGAGGGTTAGTCAATTAGCCCCAATTATATTTCTAACTCGAGAAGTACGCACCTAATCATTAACACGTCAATGAGGCATATGTATTCCGGCTGCTAAACAAAGCACGCGAAATGTGAAAAATAACACGTGACTACGCTCCCACACGCAAAAGGTCTGAGCGCAGTCTTCACTTGCTACCTCTCAGTGATCCTATTTGAGGGCGCTGGTTCCTGATGCGCGATAAAATTACTGCAACGGAAAAAGTACCGCGACCGTCCTGCCCGCCGCCATATTTGGTCCACCGCGGCCGAAGCTGCGGTGGCGCGGTGTTGATTTCACTCGGAGTAACGAATGGTTTACGCATTGCGTGCGCTTTTGCAACACCGAATAAAGCATACCGTTGTTCTCTAACTGATTAGGAAAGAAAGAGCGGCAGTTTTCATTTGCCTACATGCGCACGCACGCGTACTAACGCGATAAAGAAATGTGAACTGCGCGGCATTTACGCTTTCGGCTGTCGGCATTTATTAAATTCCAAGCATTTCTTAGCGCACTTCTGCGACATTCAACGTATCTATCTATCTATCTATCTATCTATCTATCTATCTATCTATCTATCTATCTATCTATCTATCTATCTATCTATCTATCTATCTATCTATCTATCTATCTATCTATCTATCTATCCACGGACGACTTTGTGCTGTCCTGACCGTTTTGTTAATGGGATGTACACCAAATTTGGTATGACATGACATGACTGTAGCGAATTTAAATTACATTTGATAACATGAAAATAATGGCATGCATGCCATGTACGGCATGATTTACATGCCACGGTCATGGTGCGCTCGCGGCCGCTTCGCTAGCTTGATACACACCAAAATTGGTATGGCGTGACAAGAGTGTATGACGAACATAAGTTACTGTTTATAACGCGCAAATCATGACAGGCATGTCATGTAAAACGTGAATTACGTGACATGGTCTCGGGGCGCTCGCGGTCGTTTAATGAAATGCATATATACCAAAATTGATATGACGATATATTTCCGTATGACGAACGTTAATGACAGGCGGTAACATGTAAATCATGCCTTACATGACATGCGTACCATTATTTTCATGTTACCACATGTTATTTATGTTCGTAATAAAGTCAGGTCACGCAATATCGCTTTTGGTGCATATCAAGCCAGCGAACCGGCCGCGAGAGCATCATGTGCATGGCATGTAAGTCATGCCTTACATGACATGCGTGCCATTATTTTCATGTTACCACCTGTTATGTATGTTCGTCATACAGTCACGTCACGTAATACCGATTTTGGTGCATATCAAGCCAGCGAACCGGCCGCGAGAGCATCATGACCATGGCATGTAAATCATGCCTTACATGACATGCGTACCATTATTTTCATGTTACCACCTGTTATTTATGTTCGTAATAAAGTCACGTCATGCAATATCGATTTTGGTGCATATCAAGCCAGCGAACCGGCCGCGAGAGCATCATGAGCATGGCATGTAAATCATGCCTTACATGACATGCGTGCCATTATTTTCATGTTACCACTTGTTATGTATGTTCGCCATGCAGTCACGTCACGCAATACCGATTTTGGTACATATCAAGCCAGCGAACCGGCCGCGAGAGTATCAAGAGCATGACATGTAAATCATGTCTTACATGATATGCGTACCATTATTTTCACGTTACCACCGGTTATTTATGTTCGTCATACAGTCACGTCACGCAGTACTAATCTGTAGCAGTCAGTTTTCATGGCGCGCTGATCGTTATATAATTTTACGCGAAACATAACTGAGAGCTGCCCGGCAATGTTATTGTGCATTAACCTTCTGCGGCAACCACGCGAAACAAGCTGCACTAGTGCAGGGAAGACGCAAACATTCCCCGAAACAACATTCGCGAATTCTCAATGAAACGCTTACCTCACAAAAGCGGTATCAGTCATGGGAACAAATTTTTCCCTTCCTGTGCAGCCACACAGCCATCGCTTTGCATCCTTTTTTTCCCGCTGGGAATAGCAAAGAGGGCGTTGCCCGTTTCCCGCCGGTTGCTGCACCGAAAAGCGCAGCACCCAGGCATTCTTCGATAACTCTACAGGCTTGCGATCAAGTGTCAAAACGATACGGGATGTCGTAATGTTCCTGCATGCTTTTCTGGGGCTATAAAAACAATCGCCCTCCGAAGCGCCGTTCATCGGAGGCCGGGAGACGCTAGCGAGAGGAGCGAACTGGACCCTTCATGTGGCGAAGCCGCCGGAAGGGCGCGGCGGCGAAGAGAAAACGAATGCAGCACTTTTCCCGTTACACTGATTTTAATCCGCGCTGCAGCTAGGTCACGTGTCATTTTTCAGAGTTTGTGGGCTTTCTTTATTGGTCAAAAAAGGGAGCACGTAATTAGTATTGTTGTAAATAGCGCAGTTAGACGTCATTTGAACATGCCTACATATGCCTCATTCACATTTTAATGATTAGGTAATCATTTTTCTAGTTCGAAACACATTTAGGACTAATTAACTGAACCTCATTAATAAAAAAAGTTAGTAGTGGCTACTACAGAATACTGTGAACAATATGCACTAGGTGTGCTTCGCGTAATGGCGTTCCTCTTTTTTTAAATCATGCTGCGTGATATTTGGGACACCCTGTACATCGCCGCGCACGAATTAGTACATATTTTAGAGAAATCATAAATATCAGGAAAATACCAAATCAGATAAAAACCATTCTTTTCAATTGTTAATTATTAACATATACTTCTGGTAACATGCTTTCTGTTTCTTGCGTGATTTCTCGAGTTTTCATACCTTTCTGCATTTGTTTCATTATAGTTGTGTTTAAAGTGCGGGTAAGTGCCCAGTAGGATCACACTGATGAAGTCATCTGTAAAACGTGGGCGTTTCGGGTGTGTGAATATATATGACGTGTGGACATTGCTGTCGCGTGGACAATTATATTGTAATAATGCCAATAGGAATGTCATTGTCCATTCATCCGTAATTTTTTTACTGTTTTATGGTCATTCACAACTTCATGATGAATACTATTATGTAAGAGGAGTAGCCGAAGTCATAACAGGCACCAAGTTACTCTTTGAACACATTCAAATAAAAAATGTCATGACGCCGCAGGGTATTGTCATGGTGCATTTAGTACTTATAATTAATAGAGAGTTTACACAATCATCGAAAACGTTAAAGCTCTTACGAAGTTATATGGCTCACCTTGGCATAACCATATAAGCGTGAACGAGTTCAGAATTTTTTTTTTCAAATTTTCAGTGTGTAACGTTACTCTTCCCAAATTGATGTATATCAACGCTGATGGCCATTGCTTTGTTTTCGAACAGGACATTGGTAAACGGAAGAAAAGTGACCTTTTGAATCATATTTTTGTTACATCGTCGTTGGCTAAATCTATCACTCTTTGTTTTTCGGCTATGGAAACGTAAACTCTGCTCACCGCTGCTAACAGTCAAATCTTTCTTGTCTCTGTTTGACTGAACAAGTGGCGCCGCCCGCGGCGCGACGCGTTTCTAGTCAGTCGCGGCTGAGAGCGGGTGCGTACGCGCGGAACCATAGGAACTCGAAAGGACGAAGCTAATTCGCGGTCAAACAGGTGTGTAACTATGTATTGTGGCGTGTATCGCTGTCGCAACAGCTACAGAAACACTGTCGGTAAGCTGCAAAAAAATAAAATTATATGGATTTATATGGAAGGCTCACGAGAACGAGCAATGACAGCGTCGGATAAGGGCGGTGCGACGTGCGAGATATGTGCTTTCCTTGCTATTACTGCGCATATTTGCTCGTTGTGGTCATAAACTGTGCCTTCCTTTAGCCCCGACGGAGGTCTTGGGCAGCTTGTGAAGCACCGAAACCGCATATGCAGTGCCCACTTCTTGCGCAATGATGAGAGAAGTTCGAAAGCCCTGCATCTGCCTGTGTGTTCCGACACGTTTTCCTGCGTGCTATGGGAAAGGTGACAGCGTGAACCTGCGACGAAGCGTTAAACATCTTCGTATCTAGAAGGGTACGCGGCGATGGCCAGAGCCAGGCGCATGATAGGTCTGTGCAGGATGTGGGCTCGCACCTGTTGACAAACATATACAAGGCGGCGACGAGCTTACACCTTCTTCAGCGTCCACCCTTGCATCTGCACCTTGCTCCCACAATGTGCAATTGATTCTATAGACAGCTGGGAAAATGTGCAGAAATCATCGAAAAGTCCGAAGGGAACGACCCAGCGTAAAAAAAAAAAAGCGAGAGGAACGAACGTTTTTTCTCTTGCTTAGCCCGAACACCAACCAACACAAGCAGACTGATTAATAGCGAGAACCCCTGCTGAATAGCGAGAACGGATGCAAAAGTCAAAGGCAGCTCTTCGCGTAATAGATGAGGGAAGAAAAAGCACGAGCCGAGCGTGCCGAGCGTTGGCGGTGTTGCTGGATGGAGGCGCATCTTCGTCACAATGCTTTTAATTTAATGTAAATAATAGAAGACCTTGATAAAACTTTGATAACCTGAAGGCGGACGTCCTAGTCGACGCTCTTCACACACTTATTATTGTATTCTAATTCCTATTCGGGACAACGATTAAAGTGTCTGATCTGAATATTTGAAAAACTACTATTGCACTCTTTCGTTGACGCGTACGTTTTTTTTTTCACTGCTATTGTTTATTTATTTATTCTTTTTGTTGGCATCAACATTCAATACTCAAAATACTGTAAAAAAATTTTCATAAGATGACTTCTTGGCCAATCCCCCAGAGTGGGTATGAGCCATGTAGTAGAGGATACTACTACTACTACTACTTGCAACTGACTTCGAAGGGCCCCGTTGCTGGCACAGTTTCTTCCCTGACGCCGCAAACATAATTAGCGGCGTAAAGATCACTGCCGTGAAGAAGACTGCTTTTATTTTAAATACCTTTCCACGTATTCAGTTCCGCGGAATCCATATAATCACGCGCGCTGCTCGTTCCGCAATACCATTGCTCTGCTCCCACAGAGCGGCATTCGCAACATGGCACGACGGGATCGCGCGCGCGGCCGCTGCTCGCGGCACTGACTGTCCTAGCGCCGCAGCGCCATCATACCAGCTGTCGAGGACACCTGCAACCTTATAGGCTGGTGGTGCTACGTCAATACGGCCACGTCAACGTCATCCTCAATGCAATACCGTTGGCAGAGGAGGTAACGTGTTATCGTTCTACCAACAGGGACGTTCGCATCAACAGTATTGTTTGGTTAAAACTAGAGCAGAAAAAGAAAGTATCGCATTTACCGTATTTACTCGAATCTAGGCCGGCCCCGATTCTAAGCCGACCCCCGAAATTCGCAAAGCCAGAAAGGAAAAACATATTCATTGTACTCGAATCTATACTACGATCTAAGCCGACCCCCCACTTTCGTACATCGTTTTTTTTTTTTCGAAAAAAAAAAAAAAAACATCGGCTTAGATTCGAATCAATACGGAATATCCTTTCCGAACGCTTTTATGGAGGCTTTGTGAAATACAAGGAACAATAAATGTATGTGTTTCGCTGGCGCGAAGATTTTCTTTATTTATTTCTTGAAGCATGATTACGTGCATCGGCGGCGTAGTCAGCTCGGATAAATATAGGGAATGAACAAGAAGTTTGAGCAAGACTCATTTCAGGTCAGTATATATGTGGCTCCGTATAGAGCAGGGATCTCAAACTCGCGGCCCGCGGGCATTTCACTTGCGGCCTGCGGCTCCACCAGGAATAGTTTTGTGACAATGCTTTGTTTGGGTAATCTGCAGGAATGGGACTGGTCTCAAGCATTTGTGTGTGTGTGTGTGTGTGTGTGTGTGTGTGTGTGTGTGTGTGTGTGTGTGTGTGTGTGTGTGTGTGTGTGTGTGTGTGTGTGTGTGTGTGTGTGTGTGTGTGTGTGTGTGTGTGTGTGTGTGTATGTGTGTGTGTGTGTGTGTGTGTGTGTGTGTGTGTGTGTGTGTGTGAGAGGCCGTGGAACAAAATCTCTATATCTCAGAATCGGCGTTCAGATTTAGTCATTCTAGAGAACGGTATCGTTATGTTTCTCGAATCCTGACGCCAAATCTCCTTCAGAAATGACCCGTATATGATATATGGGAAAGGTGTTATCTGAAACGGCAAGGCAACGTTCGGTGACATTTCAAGCTCAAACTACCCCCCTCCCCCCACCCTCAAACCTTCTTCACTGTCACTGTCCCTGCCCTCGCGGGACTAAACTTCGTGACTGCCGCCCGCTAGCTTAGGTGAGCTTGAGACCCCTGGTGTAGAGTCTCAAGCACATGTGTCACACCCCGCGAATGGGATACAGTCGCTGGGTAGATTCCAAGGAGTGACGTGTCGGTCCTCAGAAATCCCCACGAAACGAGCCGACGTCACGAGCGCTTTCTCGTCTTCGTGTGTGTGTGCGCTGTTTTATGATGAAGTCATGAAGCGATACCTATTCTAGCCACCCTAGCGATACCAACTCGCCCAAGTCGCTGAGCAGATCCTTTGGCGCGCCACCGAGCGTGGGTTAGGTTCAAAGACCCGAGTGAGAGCCCGAGTTGACAAAACACAAATAGTGTGTATTTTTGAGAATTGTGCTTGCCTGAGCTCGTTGGTTGCGCATTGCGAGGAGGGTTCCAAGCTACTACTTTGACGAGGACAGAAAGACATACGTCCCATCGCTGGTGTGAAAACGTATAGAAAGGTATGGTTCCACAGAAATTCTCGGAATTCAAATTTATATATATCGGAAACGTTACTAAGCTAGCAATTCATTACCTTGAGATAGAAACATGTAAAAATGTACTTCTTATTTTGTTACGGCTTTGTTAAGCCGGATCACCTGCCGCGTTTCTTACAAAACTGTAACGCGCTCGGCTAAGAGAAGACGTGGTATTCCCCTCCGCAAAGCCATAAGGGCAGCAATAGGACTAACCACGTACGCATTCACCGAATGGCCGCCAGCCATTGGGGTGCACAACAACCAAGATGAATTAACTGACATTCAACGCAGTATAGTCGAATAAGAATGCGATCGCAACAAGTAATACCGATCAGGCTAGAATTTTCACCAAACCGATGCCCATACAACCCACCCACGAAACAGCTGCCAACCGAATTCTCCGAGCACGAATCAGGATGTCGCCACTGCAGCGCAACGCTGGGCGCATGGAGGCAAAACACCCTCATATACACGATGCTGGCGAATTCCTCTCCCGCCATATCAACTTTGAAGCAATATTAGCTATGATCACGACAGAGAAGCCTCGTTTCGCGTATCTACAAATATATATATATCTGAAGGTAAAGAGTGCGTTGTAGTTCTGGCGGTTGCCCAAGGCGCCACAAACTTTCTTCACACCGATCGTATTCTTTGCACGAGTTCATAATACCATACCGATCTTACTGCCATTTTCACTAATTCGCAAGACGCGTGTCGAGCCTTCACCCTCAGTATCATCCAAGAACTTGCACACTACATTCTGCGCACTGCGCATCGAGCAGCACATGATTTGAAAACTGCCTCTGGGGTACGCCTCTCTCCGCAGTCATGGCTGCGCACAGGTAGCTGCCAGAGATCTCTGTCATCGAGAAACGGGAGAAAGATGTCGAACCCAGAGGGCGTGGGCACAAGCACAGAACTTCTGGGATAGTGAGAGACTTTCGATAAACTCTAGACGAGAGCGGCTTCGGTGCCATCCTCCTCACGATACACCGACCCGACTGGACGCCACCACGGTGCGTCAACTGCATGCTAACCCCTACTTGCCATCCTCCATCCAACTTCCTAGGAGCACTGACAGGCGTCCTGGCTGCTGAGCCATTCCAACGTTATTTCACGTAAATGTGGTACGTCAGCGTCCATGGACCGGGTACAGCCCCATTTCTTCTTCTGTCATAACCCCGCAAGTCTGGGAGCCCGTGCTGCGTGAAGAACGCCCGGGCTATCGCAGCGGGCGCTGCTCTGTCGGGCACGGGACGCGGCAGCAGCTATTCTGCATCTGGCAGAGAGGCTACAAGACCTTACAGCCTCGGCTGGAAATTAAGGGCCACACCCGACATCTTACTAATGACTAGAACACTATACTAATGACCTTCATAAAAGGTTTTCTCTTTCTCGCAGCCGCCACTCGATTCAAATCGCCCGCCAATAACGCCCGCGCGCGCGCAGCGCGTGCCGAGCGCTTTGGTTTTCTAAACTAACAGTTTTTAGAAACTTACTACAGGTGATTAATAAACATTTTGACATTCAAAACTATACCAATCCTTTCTTTTTTTTAACCCGTTCTTTTTTTTCTTTTAAGTTTGCGGCTGCTTTTGACTATGGTGTACTAGAATGGGGTAGTGTGCCGTCTTCGCAGCAAACCAATGGGTGAACGGTGGTCGCTTTTGCGATGACGCCACCAGCAGGGCGCCACGATCGAACGGTGTGCCCAGCGCGCGAAATTTAAATTGGAATTGCGAAAATTTCTGCCGTTCTTGAGTCAAATGGTCACGTCACAAGATTGAAACTAAATATATTTGCAAGATTTAGGTACTAAACACATTTGGTAGCATTAGTACAATAACTAAAGATGTTTCTGGGTCGTCTGAGCTTGCCCAATTGCTATCGCTGAGCAGCGTCCCGGATCGTCTGCATGCTTACTCTTTGGATTGCAAACGGCATAAAAAAGCGCATCGCTGTTCATTCCATGCATATATACGCCTGTCTAGCTATCACACTAATTTGAAGTTACGCGTCGAAACACACGAGGAGGTCCGGAAGGCTAACATTAGCAGTATCAGGTGAGTTGCATGACCACCCGTTACCTGCATCAGCCAGAAGAGCAGTCGCAAGGTTTTCGACAGAAAAAATACAACGCTCAATGACGAATGCTGCTTCATTTCTTTAGAGATTTTACTCCTCAAAGGGGCTCCAAAACGCAAGAATGCAGCTAAATGCACCGCGGTGTATTCGGGGTGTTGGATTTATCCTATTTGAATAAGTCCATAATTCCAATCGGTCTTCAAAAGCTTGAATGCATCAGGCTTCCTCAAACACTGAGTCTGCCATGCGCACGAAAAAATTCGCTAACATGTCATGAGAAACAGAAGGGAACAATCAGCAAGTTTCCCACGTACAAGCACGACCAGCGCGGCAACTACAACTACCGATCTCGGAGGCTTTGTATATCAACTTACCATAAATTACTTCAGGGGGCGGCGTCAGGTGGCGACACAGTAGTACGGTGTGCCCTGGCACCGCAGGCTGTCATCGCAAAAAGAGCCACGTTTCCGGCGCCAGACGGCACACTACCCCATTCTAGTACACCATATTTTGACAAAACCGGCTGGCAGAAAGCATCGCCTTCATGATCAGCACACCAAACGTTTGTCCTCTCCTCCACTAGGAGCGCATTAGTCGAAACGAGTTGATGTCGTTGGCGGTTGTGTCCGGACCGCTTGTCGAGTGGTTTGCATTGCCAATACACTAGCAGTCCCCATCGCAGCTTCGCATGGCAATGCTGTGAATGACCAGTGCCTCCTCCACTGGAATGACCCGTGCCACTGCCCGTGCGTGTGCGTCGTCCGTGTGCCTTTCGATTGTCCTGCGAATTCGCTGGAGTGAACGAGTCACCGCTGATCCCTACTGTGCCGAGTGTTGATGTGACGCCGTGTGCCGCATAAAAAAATGAGCCAGAGAAACTTCCTAGACGTTCCAGAGGACGGCGACGCATCTTACGAGTCGCTATTCCGTCAGGTAAATGCGATGACAGTTCACTCTATGAATGATGTTGTTCCTAAGCGATTCCTTTACGACTGGAACAGCATTTCCGAATGTAGAGCATCGTATCACCCTTTGTAAAGCGGGCAGTTTGATGTTGATTCACTTGTTGCTGTTGGCCTTTAAACATCCCGCTCAGACCAGCGATCACGCGTGTGCCGGCACCGCGCACGAAAACCTCAAAGCTTGAAAATAACGCCACGGAAAGAACGTGAATCGAGCGAGGTTAAATCGATTCGATGTTTCCGAAGAGCTCGTAAAAACTGCTAGTGTTTAAGCATCGACGACTTGCTGTCACAATGAAGATAAATGAAAATATGCACGGCTACGCAAAGCAAACACACGACACGCGCTGTCTTCCAACTGAATTTTATTTGACATGAATGTGTCATGTAAGTGTCTTATATATATGATGTATTAATACCAATAACTTATATAAGAATGAGTCATTTAAGATATTATACGACGCATTCATGTCAATGAAATTCATTTGAAGCCGATGCGTGTCGTGTGTGTTTGCTTTTCGTAGCTGTGTCTATTTTGCGCTGTTTATCTTCGGTGTGAATAACCAGGTAGCCCATTCAGCTACTTTGTTAAGTTGCTGTCACATGTTGTAACAGGCGTTGCAAACGCGCGTTTAGATTGCGTATACTGTGGTGCGTGTTGTCGATGCCGTAACTAACATGAAGAGTTTTTGGGCTTTCATTCCGACATGAACTGCCAGCCAAGTAGCAAGCTCTTACAGATTTGGCGATTGCTTCGGTTAAGTTCTTTCCTACCAGGTTTCTCAGCACATTTCTTTAAACAGTTGTCAAAACACCCTCGTTGAGTAGCATCGTTGTTTACAAGGCTCATGTGGGCTTGCTAGGTGGCTGCAGCGACAAATCACGTCTCTGCACTAACGGCCACTGACTAATCGCTGGGCGAATTGTGTTACTTAGTACTCTAGTGAGCGAACTGGACAAAATAATTCGACATTGCTGCAAAAACAGTGTGTTTCCAGTCAGGGTTGGTACAATAAACACTCAGGGAACGGCATAACTGATAGCCCATACAGTAATGGACTGCCTGTACACTCAGAAGAAATGAAATGCACATTGTGCCTGTGATGTGCATTAAGTACAGAATTGCAGGCCCAGTAATTGATGCTCTTACCTTGCATCGTGCCCCAGCATCTTGAAAACATGCTCATTCAAACCATGTGCAGTTACAAGTGGCACTCACCATGTCAAGCATATTGTTATAGCTTCTGTTCTTGTTGTTGCCCCAAAATGAAGAAAACCCATTGTTTTTGGAGAGGCCAAGAAACAGATAGTAGTTGGTAGGATACATATCAGAACTGTGAATATTAATGAAACAGATAAGTGGTCGGCAATGAGCAATCATGATGTACGTGTTTTGGACCCTGAACAGCACCTGCCATGTTGCTTTAGCAGCTGCGGATGTGTGCTGCTAATCATGATAGGGTGGTTTCGATTCCTTCCTACGACGGCTGTATTTCGATAGGAATGAAATGCAAGAACACCCGTACACTTAGATAAAGCTGCATATTAAAGAACCCCCAGGTGATCAAAATTAATCCAAAGTTCTCCGCTACCGTGTATCTCAATCGTATAATGGTTTTGGGCATGTAGAACCACACAATACCTTCTGTCAGTGCAAGTATATCTAGTTTGTTTGGTTCTTCTGACTGCGTAAGAGCACGCTGCTTTTTTACACTGACAGCGACATCACCTATGGTGTTCATAGGAGCTGCTCAGATGATAGCACTATTGATTTTTTTGTTTGCTATAATGTGTGCAAGGCAACATGGGACATATTGACTTCACCGTTGCTTTGCTGTGCATCAACAGTCATTGTCATGGCTACACATTTCAAAAGAGTGACCTGGGAATGGGCAGTAAAGAAGCAAGGTAGCTGAACATGTTAACTTTCAAGTGCACTGCACAGGAAGTGCTAACAATGTTTTTTTATGCGAGAGTGGCTGAGTTGTACTTGTTCGTAGTGACATCAAATGTAGTTATTTGATGAAGGAACCAACTTAATGCTTTCTATTGTGTTGTTTCAGAGGCACAGGCATACAAGAAATTTGTCTCATTTTTTTTTGCTCGTTCTCGTACCTGTGAACTCCACAATTGTGCCACAAAGCAAAAATTTCTTGAGATTCCTATTGATTAGAGGAACTATTTTACTACCAATTCAATATGCATATGAACAGAGAGCACAACTTTTAATGTGAAACAGAAATTCATCAAGGTAGAGAGGTGGGCGAGTTGGAATTCATGCATATTGTAAAAAAGTCAGCGCTGACTGTCTGCACTGACTTTTTTACAATATGCAGAAATTTATTGTGAAACTGAAAGGGGAAGTGAAGATCATGTGACATGACAAAGCTTCCAAAGAGCCTGCCATTGGTCCCAGTGCAATGGCCTAAGGGATATTAAGCAACCATGTGGCTAAAATTTACTTGATCTTCTATAGCTACTGTTCAAGGGAGTGGCAACCAGGTTTTATGGTACCTGTTTTCTTTAGTGTAATGGAAAGCTTACCAGTCAGAGTGTCTAATCCCAAAATGGTAATGCAGAAAATGTCTGAAACATTTATAATCAGAATTTTCTTATTTGTGGCAGCTATGAAGTTGTATGCACAGCACTGGCTGCAAACAGTGGGAGTTGAGTGCAACAGCCGTTCATGCTTGTGCGCTGAGCTTTGCTGCGCATGCGTGCACTCTGTGTGCGTTCGCCGCAGCTCAATATGTTCCACTAGTTCCTGCGAAGGTAGTACCGCATGCCAGCTTCAACTCCTTGTACTTCGTAAGCAGCACAGAATAGAGCGGAGGCGGATAATAACATACATACTCTAATTTCGAGCACTAAATATAGTGTGCATAAAAGCATTAAACTACGTAAAGCCAACAGAACGACTTCATAGTACAGCTCCAAGGCTCTTCCGCTAGGCTGCGTTACATGCCAGTTTTTTGTGACCTTCGAACGCATTTTCAAAATATCATCCTACTCAAGTTGCAAAAAGGTTGCTTGAATCTGTCACTGTGATTCAAGGTCTTTTCATTTCCACCATGATCTAACCACATGTTCTGGCCGTTTCTCGGTACCTTTAACATCCCCTAGAAATGCTGCGGGAAATGTCCTTTAATATCATAGAGTGCTGAAGGGATTTTGATTTTGTTGCCGCAGCTGGGGTGTGTGTTGGTGTGCGTGTGCATCGATGACATCCGGTGCCACAAGAATTCCGCGGTGGGCTTTTGTAATGTGATGAATCTTGGTTTTGATGTCTGAATCTATGATTAGCTTCCATTGTTAGCTTGTCACACTAAAGGGTAGTGTGATTATTTCTTGTGCTCTTGGAGGGCGGAGGTTATATTGTAATTACTGGGTCAATAGCTATTCAATTAGGCTTCAAAAATGAAAGAAACAATTTTGACAGCACTTATAATTATAACCCTAACTTGTAATGCAAAGTAAGATTAATATGTGCGTTGGTATAAATAAAGGAAAATGTCCGACGAAATGCTGCTTACCTTGCTCAAGGTCATGCTTGGGATGCGCAATAATCTATCAAAACAGGAAAATATCATTGTGATGTCTAAAAATGCAGTTTTTGTTTATGATACTGATAGACACTTGTGTGCTCACAAATTAACATGAAAACTGTCTGCAATGTGCCCACAAATCAGCGTAGGGTAGGTTAATTCGTTTATTGTTATGTTTTTGAACACTAACTGTTGTATTGCAGTGTCTACCTAGCTTGAAAGCTTCGTTATGAACGCTCAAAGACATGCATGCTGACATCCATTCTCAATTCTAGGCTGATGAAGAGTTCAGGCAGTTTGTCAAGACCCTGTCCAATGAACCCGGTGCTCCCAAGCTCAAGTCAAAGTCCATCAAGCCGTCACCAGGGTTTTGTGTCAAGACCAAAGACTCGTCCAACGGCAACAAGCTCTTCATTAATATCTGCCACACTCCTGAGGTGGGTCTGTAATAGTTTATAAACAAAACACAAGTTTCCATATGTACATGAAGAAAATAGATGTGACAGTCAAATTATGGCATATCATTAACTTCTGTACCACATGCACGAGTCAGCCATCGGTTATATAGTCTACAAGGAGGGGTTCTTGTTGTCTAGATGCCTAAAGGGGTACTGACCTGAAAACTTTCAATTGTCATTTTATTTGCATCAAACGAAAGGCCAAGCCTTCAAAAGCCTAGTACATGCACTTAGCATGAGTGCACCGTGAAAAAAGAATTACATGTTTTTAAAATGTAGTTTCGGTTCCTACTGTACCCTTACGTCGCAACACAGTATGAGCTACTCGTCACACGCTTGATAGCATACCGTTTCCGCGGCTGCTCCATTTGTGGCTCCATTGGCAACGCACGAGTGACAATTTTGTATGTTTTGGTGCATGATGTCATTGTGGTGAGAACCGTGCAGTTCTTAGAGTTCTGGCTGGGAGTGCGGACAGTCCCACCAAGCTGATGAGGCTGCTTGCAGGTTAGGAACAGCACTTTATGCACAAGGAAACACATACTAAAACAAACTATACAAACGCAGAAAGAGAAGAATGAAGTAATACGAGACTCTCGTGAGCGTTGCGTCTTATCGAAAAGTCAGTCTAGACTGACACGGCTCACCAGTCGGAGAGTCGAACGCCTTGGGCAATGCGAGGTGACATGGCGAAGAAACGAGGGGCACGAGATGGCTTCAAGGAGGCGAGCGACAGCGTGCGGAGGCTTACAATGAAACTGGAGCTTTGCCGGGGAGATGCGTTGAAAGCAGAGGATGCCAGCCGATGGCTGTGAGGGCGTGTTTTTTAAAATACACTCAAACCTCATTATAACAAAGTCACATCTGCCATAAAATAACTTCATTATATCCGAAAGTTCGTTACAAACATTTTTTGTAACACTGTATCTATGACAGGACTATTCTTCAATTACTTCGTTATAACCGATAATTTGTTATATCCATGTTCATTCTATCGAGGTTTTGAGTTTATCGTGAAGAAGTGCCGTGCCGAAAGTCACCCGAAAATGCAATGATTTGATTAAAGGTTGTATATCGAATTATCCGATGTAACGAACTAATCCCCTCTCTTTTGCGAGTTCAATATATGCGGGTTCCACTGTGTATAAATGCACCCTGCCATAAACTTGGCATTTTTGGGCCTGCAACATGCTTATGACTAAATATTTTGGCAATAAACAGCAGTTGTTTTAAAAAAAACGTGCAATACATTGATGCTGATAGAAACAAAAACAGTGACTTACTAAAAAGAATGGCCTCTTTAGTACCAGCTCAATCTTTATATTTACTATGAACTTGTGGCGACCACTGCGCACAGACCTACGCAGCCTCCGTCTCGTCACTGATTAGCCTGGCGTGACACAGCTACCTGCTGCAACACGCTTCCGATAAAAGACAGCGCCACGCAGTTTCACCGGAGGCTTACGTCACCACTGCTGGCTATATAACCCAAGCTACCAAGCTTGGTCTCATGTTTGTTTCTCTAACCTTCCGAAGTGCAGCATCGGCATGCTTGCCCTGCTGCTGCTACTACGTTAATAAACATCGTTTCGTTTTATGTTGGGATCCGTCCTTCACCGACTCCGCATCCCACATCTGGTGACCCAGAAATCGAACTAACCGCACCGCCATGGCCGACTCAGAAGACCTCATCGCTCTCCGCCATCAGGTACAACAACTCCAACAGGAACTACTGACCCAGCAACAGCAGCAAGCTCGCAACGCTTCCACAAACGATGCCGTGCCCACCGGCCCCGCAGCTGCTGAAGCCACCCCGCACGCTGCTTCCTGGCGTGTTGCTGTCAAGCTTCCGCCGTTTAGGGCGGACTCACCCGAGGTCTGGTTTGCCCAGGTCGAGGCCCAGTTCTCCCTGGCGCACATCAACCAAGACCGGACCCGCTACGACTACGTCGTCGCCCACTTGGATGCACGTTACGCCAACGAGGTCCAGGATATCCTCGCAAACCCGCCAACAGCTAACGCATACGAACACCTGAAGACCGCACTTATCCGTCGCTCATCACTCTCGGAAGAACAAAAGATGCGACAACTGCAGTCCGCTGAGCTCGCTGAGCGCAACCCTTCGCAGCTCCTGCGTCACATGCGTGCGCTCGCGGGCATCATGCACGTACAGGATTCTTTCCTGCGATTGCTGTGGCTCCAACGACTCCCGCCGCATGCCCAGGCAATTCTGCAGGCACAGGCACCTCTCGACGAACTTGCGGAAATTGCTGATCGCGTCATCGAGGCCTCCTTACCGCAGTTGTCGCCCACCACCCAGGCTGTCGCCGCACCGCTGAACACCACGGAGCTTGCGCGCCGTATCGACGACATCGATCGACGGCTCACCTCCATCCAACAACACCTGGGTGAACGTCTTCCGATGCGACAGCGCCGCCATTCGCCAAGCCGCGACCGGAACACCACCTCATTGCCGCAACCTGACATCAACGGTCCGTGCTACTACCACCAACGCTTCGGCGACAAAGCCCGCCAATGTCGTTCACCTTGTTCCATGGGACATGCGGAAAATGACAACGGCAGCTCGTAGAGACGGCCGCAAGCTGCCAACCCGGAGGCCGTCGCATCTTCGTCACCGACCAGATCACGAAGCAGCGTTACCTGGTCGACAGCGGTTCCGACATTTGCTGCTACCCGCGATCTCACCTTCAAGGCCCTCACCCGTCGACATCTTTCGAGCTCAGTGCGGCAAACCGGTCCACAATCACGACGTACGGCTCTCTGCGCCTGCACATTCAGCTCAAGAACTCACGCCGCGACCTCCACTGGAACTTTGTCATCGCCGACGTAGCCGAGCCAATCATCGGCTCAGACTTACTGGCTCACTACAACCTCCTTCCGGACTGCCGCAACGACCGGCTCATCGACGCGACAACGGGACACTCTACACCAGGCCAGCGAATGACCGCCCAACAGCCAAGCATCAAGGTCCACAGTGTTGATGATCACTCGCCGTACCATGCCATCCTCGCCGAGTTTCCCAGCTTGACGCGCCCAAGCGGACTGCCACGCAAAGTGCAGCACACCACCGTGCACTACATCTGGACCTCTCCAGGCCCCCCGGTTTTTTGCCGTGCCCGTCGCCTTGCCCCAGACCGCATGCGCATAGCCAAGGCAGAATTCGAAGCCATGCTCCGAGAAGGCATCGCTCGTCGCTCCGACGGCCCATGGGCCTCGCCACTTCACCTTGTCCCGAAGAAGACCGCTGGCTGGCGACCATGTGGGGACTACCGCGCCCTCAACGCACGCACCATCCCTGACCGGTACCCTGTCCACCACATACAGGACTTCGTCCATCGCATTCATGGCTGCCACGTCTTCTCCGTGCTAGACTTGGTGAAGGCTTACACGCAGATACCCGTCAACCCGGACGACGTCACGAAAACTGCAATAATCACCCCGTTTGGCTTGTTCGAGTTTCCCTTCACGAGTTTTGGCCTTAGGAACGCTGGGCAAACCTTTCAGCGCTTCATCGACGAAGTCGTCCGTGGCCTCGACTTCTGCTTCGTCTATCTTGACGACATATTGATCTTTTCATGTGACGCCGACGAACACCACGGGCACCTTCCTCTGTTGCTCCAACGCCTCGACGACCACGGCCTGCTCGTCAACGTCCAGAAGAGCACGCTCGGCGCTTCCACCGTCCATTTCCTCGGCCACGAAGTTTCGTCAGAGGGAACTCGACCCCTGCCTGATCGCATCTCTGACTTGCAAAAGTACCCTCAACCCACCACCGCTAAAGACCTTCGCCGTTTCCTCGGCATGCTGAACTTCTCTAGACGCTTCTTACCGCACGCCGCCGACTCCCAGGCGCCCCTTCATGATGTCCTGGCTGGTCTACGTGGAAACCAATCCGTCACGTGGACACCAATGTAACGAAAACGTTCGAAGAATGCAAAGCCGCCCTCTGCACCGCCACACTTCTCACCCATCCCGTGCCAGACGCTCCCTTGGGACTCTTCACGGACGCATCTGGTTTCGCCATCGGCGCCGCCCTCATGCAACGCGTGGACAACACCTGGCATCCCTTGGCGTTCTTCTCCAAGAAACTCGCAGCTCGGAAAACGGCCCCTTCCACCGCCAGTTCCGCTGACGAAACCACGACAACCGCCCCGACAACTTTGCCAGCCTACTACAGAGAACTTCTGGCGATATACGAAGCAGTGCAGCACTTTCGCCACATTCTCGAAGCGCAGCACTGCACCATCTATACCGACCACAAACCTCTAACGTACGCCTTCTCTCAACGTCGCGATAAACTCCCGCCTGTTCAGCAGAACCAACTCTCATTCATTGCACAGTTCACCACCCACATCCAACATGTCAGTGGGAAAGACAACGTGGTCGCCGACGCGCTTTCACACGTAGCAGCCATCAGCTCTGTGCAGATAACAGCGGACGTCCTCGCCGAGGCTCAGACTACGGACGCCGAACTGCAGGAACTTCTCAAGGGCACGTCCTCACTTCAGCTAAAAGAAGTCCCCATTCCAGGGTCGGCAAGAACTATCTGCTGCGACATGTCGACAGGACGAAGCAGGCCCTACGTGCCCCTGTGCCATCGCCGTGGTCTTTTCAACCAGCTCCACAACCTCAGCCATCCCGGCATACGTGCCTCTACACGCCTCGTGGCTGACCGCTATGTCTGGCCCTCCATGCAGCGGGATTGTCGCACGTGGGCGCGCTCCTGCATTCACTGCCAACGTGCAAAAATCACCAGGCACGTCACGTCCCCACTCGGATCATTCGCTCAGCCCTCAGGTCGGTTCGAACACGTCCACCTCGACATCATAGGACCATTTCCCCCGGCAGGACCCTACCGCTACTGCCTCACTGCCATCGACCGCTACACTCGATGGCCCGAGGCATGGCCCCTCGAGGGAATCACCGCGGAAGACGTCGCCTCGGCCTTCTTCTCCGGCTGGATTGCCTGTTTCGGCGCTCCCCGCCGCGTAACCACCGACCAAGGGCGACAGTTTGAGTCTCACCTATTCAGGCTCCTGGGTTTGACCATCGGGTTTGAACGCTTGAGGACCACGAGCTACCATCCCTGCGCCAACGGAATGATCGAGCGTTTTCACCGACAGTTCAAAGCCGCCATTATGTGCCACCCGGACTCAACCTGGCTCGAGGCTATCCCAGCTGTCATCCTCGGTCTTCGCGCCACCTTCAAGCCGGACATCCATGCTACGCCAGCAGAGCTCGTCTACGGGGAACCACTCCATCTGCCAGGTGAATTTCTCGCAGCTCTGCCATCCAGCACTACGACGTCAGACCCCACCGACTTCGTCGCCCGGCTCCGACGCACCATCGCTGCCTTACGCCCGTCCCCTGCAGTCCACCATAGCAAGCCCACACCTTTTGTGTTCAAAGAGCTAGCATCGTGCACGCATGCTTTCCTCCGCGACGACACCGTCCGCCGGCCTTTCCAGCCACCCTACAGCGGACCCTATCTAGTCGTCCATCGCGACGACAAGAACTTCACCTTGCGCTTGAACGGGAACGACGTCCGCGTCTTGATTGACCGACTCAAGCCCGCATACATCGCGGCGAACGAACCTGGCAGCGCCACTCTTTCAACTGGCGTCCTTCCACAGCCACCGACGTCGCAGCCTGCTCCTTTCACGACACGCTCTGGACGTCTGGTACGCCTCCCAGATTTCTACAGACCCTGAGGGCTCTGCACTCCGCGGGGGGGTGATGTGGCGACCACTGCGCACAGACCTACGCAGCCTCTGTCTCGTCACTGATTAGCCCGGCGTGACACAGCTACCTGCTGCAACACGCTTCCGATAAAAGACAGCGCCACGCAGTTTCACCGGAGGCTTACGTCACCACTGCTGGCTATATAACCCAAGCTACCAAGCTTGGTCTCATGTTTGTTTCTCTAACCTTCCGAAGCGCAGCATCGGCATGCTTGCCCTGCTGCTGCTACTACGTTAATAAACATCGTTTCGTTTTATGTTGGGATCCGTCCTTCACCGACTCCGCATCCCACAAACTCTTATGAAGCAATGCTTGTCATTTCAAGTGTACATTGTTTTCGTTTGGAGCAGGCCCGACCATATTGCCAGCACCAAAAAAGTGTGTTTTTCTCAGTTTCAGTTAAAGTGCATTTGGCTCTTTTAGAAAAAAAAACGCCGCATTTGCTTTCGGTGTCCGATGTTTATACTACCTTTTGTGATAAGCCACTTACCAATCGGCCCAAGTTAACACAGCCTGTGAAGGACAATTTAATTTGATTTAATTGATTTGAGAGCACACAAGGCACCTGGCTTTGCACCATGCTTGGACCATTGCGAAGTAGTATGTTGAATCTGAAAAGTTTTGATGCCATGAGCATGCATATTAGATGACTTCTATGTCACGGTCACCTCGCTCCCATGTACCGAACATAGTGCGTTATAATAGACAGAACCTACGGCGAAGCCTCACTGACGTGCTACACTTTCTGTTCGCTGTTATTTGTTCCATGACATCAGAAGAGTACTGTATTTTGTCTTGTATAACCTGCCCCTGCATATAACCCGCCCCACCAACTACAAGCCATGTAAAAAAAAAAATAATAATTCCCGCATATTGCTGTGAAGCCATCTTCCTTTCAATACCATGAGACAACGGTGTGGAGCTAACTTGCACACCAGGATTTATGTATAACCTGTACCCTGATATTTAGGTTTTAGTTTGGCTCATGTTTTGTGCGAGTTATACGCGAGAAAATGCAATATACTATAAATCACTGAGCTTATAAATGTAATAATTGCTGGGGTTTCACATCTTAAAACCATGACATGATTATCAGGGACGCCGTAGAGGAGGGCTCCGGAAGTTGTGACCACCTGGGCTTCTTTAATGGACACCTATAGTATCTAAGCACGCAGGCCTCTATCATTTCGCCTCCATTGAAAATGCAGCCACCGCGACCAAGATTCGATCCCGCGACCTTCGGGTCAGCAGTCGAGCACCACAACCACTTAGGCCACTGTGGCAGGTAATCTCTGTCTTCGCTGCAAACTATGTCTTCGCTGCAAACTGACAACTGTTGCCTTTTGCATAGAAGCAATAGAATACTGACAGGTCCAGTGTTCTATTGCTGCCTAGCTGAGAGTGTGCCCCGCTGTGGTGGCTTAAAAGAGTACTGACACAATTTTGAGACATCGAAAAAGGGACATTTTTTATTTCATTAGTATGCAGTGTCAACGCTCTCCACAAACCAGAGTTGGAGAACATGTAGACAATATCTTAATTTGACTTTGAAGTTTTCGTTGCTAAACATCTGCAAGCCAGCGCCACTGCAATGGACATTATCCCGACGAGTCAACACAGTTCTCCCGAATTTGCAAGCTCTACATCCTGCATGCAGCCTGAATCGCAGAAATCACTGTCAGGGTCACTGGACAACAATTCACTCACTGTTGTTTATGTGCACCACAAGCATATGACACATTTTCCTCTAGTACGTCGAGAGTTTCTGTATCCCCGTGACGTCACAGTGCTATGAAACATCACTGAGAAGCCACCCCCTTGATATCGAAACCGAAAGTGTCTTTTTAAGGTTGCGGTAATTAAAATATATTTCAGGCATTTCCAGGCACCACAATACTCATTTTATGTTTCTCAACACCAGCATTTTTATTTAGAGCAACAGTCCGAAAATTTTTAAAATTCCTCTCAGTATTTCTTTAAGGTCTTGTGTTGGGAAGCACAATGTTGGGGATTCAGTTTCTGGCAACTGCTGCTGCAATTTGATTGGGGCTAATTTAGATGGACTAAGGTGTACATTAGAAAATGACACGTGGCTGAAATTACGGTTTATAATAATAATAACAATAATTTATTTCTCATCAATAAAAGGGCTGATGGAAAGCGTCATACTAAAAGTGAGAAACACTTAGCACATAATACCCGAGCCTATAATTTTTTTAGGTGGGAGTCTGCATGTGCAACTCATTTAAGACAATGCCCTGTTTGGTGTGGATTCCCATGCTGCTGCTAGCTATTGTCTTTGAGTGTGCACTGATGGCAAGTATCACAAGGATAACTGAGACAGACAGGGGTTAGCAGGTGGCTGGCAGCATTCTTTTTTTTGATACTTTCAGCGTACACTTAGAGTCAACATGAACCAACTAGCCCCAGCCATTGCTCTCCTGGCTGTTCTGATTATCCTGGCTTCATGGCTGCTGTGTTGTGTGGGATTTTAAAGGGACACTAAAGAGAAGCAATGTATTGGTTTAGGTGTATAAATTGTACTTTTAGAACTATAATGTCCTTAATTTCACCATCATAGGTGTATTAATAGAGGAGCAAATGAAGTTCAAAGTTTCATTTTCAAATTTTGCACCAAAATTCTCACGCGTGACGTCAGGGATTTCAGCGTCTATTTATCGTATTTTGGTGCCATTGGCTCAACAAAATTTCCTCAAACTTGGTGTGTTAACTCTATGCCCCCCTCAGAGGACAGTGTACTTCATTTTTACCGTTTAGGAACTGCGCAGGCCCTAGTAGGTGCCGTCAAAACATGTGACGTCACAGTGAATGGTGTGGAAACTTCATGGTGGCGCCGCCACCCACATTTTATTTGGGCGCGGTTTCTTGCTTACTAAGTGTCTTCTCGTGTGAAGCGTGGTGTTTTTTGGTATCGTGACAGAGTAGTTTACTAATACGAGAAAAATCGTTTTGCTCTTTTGTGTCCCTTAAAGATACCGCATACAAATGCCTCTAAATGCAGAGGACATGACTTTTAAGAAGTGTTGACTGCAGCGGCTATCTCGTTGGAGCCTTTGCTGATTAGCGAATTGCAGGTTTTTGTTCCCGGCCACAGCTGCCTCAGTCAGATGAGGCAGAATGCAAAAGTGCTTGTGTGAATTGGTTTTCCCGCATGCTAAACAACTCTAAATGGTTGAAATTAATTTGGAGGCCCCCAATACAACACCCTTCCTAACAGGCTGCGTAGCTTTGGTACGCTGAAAGACACAGGTTAGGTTGTGAATTGAAGTAATTGCAACCCCATTGCCATCCTCATAACTACTGGGCAAATTCAAAGTGCAGGACACACTATGGATACGCACTGGAATGTATGCAAAGGTTTGAATTGTTTGAATTGAACTGACTCAAGCCTTGACATTAGCTGCCGTGTGCATCCATAGGTGCTCCCATAAGATAGTGGTACCATGGAACCAGTCACTTGTATGTAGCTGTGATGTCCCAGTTGTGCATTTGTTGATGCTGTCTCATCACCCTGCTGTATGCATCTGCTTTTATGTGCAGTTGCTGAGAAGGAATTTGAAAGTTGTTTTCCTGTTAATGTTTGTCAGCAGATACAAAACTTACAACTCGGCTTTCGACCACATTGTGTTTAAAGGAACACATTGCACCTTTCTGTGTTTAACTGGTGATATACGTTACCAGCAGAGTACTAATGCAGAACACAGAGAGAAGACATAAGCACTACCTTAGGCATGTTATTTTAGTTTGTGCTGGTAATGTACAGTCATGAGCAAAAGTTTAGGGACCCAACTGCTTTCACAAATATTTTTCTCTGCAGCCTGAGTGCACACGTTTTGTCAATGAAATGCATTAAAACAATCCTGCACTGTGGTACTGTGCCAGGAGAAAATTTTCTTTTTATGCTGGTGCAGCGGTCCCTTAACATTTGCTCGCGGCTGTAAATCATCAATGTACTAGTGACGGTCCAGCCTTTCTTAAAGGGACACTGAACAAAAATGTGAAAACATGATGAAAGCATCAAAGTTCCACATGGTATATGTGACTGTTTCAATAAACATAGTTTGTTTTGAGTATTTTTGAACAGTGGGCTGTATGTTTGAAGATTGTGATAGCAAGGCTGCCGCGCGGAGCTTTGTGTCGACGGCAGTGACGTCAGGCGTGCTGGCAGCGGAAGCAGGGTGCACATTTTCCTGTCTGGCTACTTTCTTTTCTCCGCCCATTCTTTACATCCCACTTGGGAGCATTGTTCGTTGCTGGAGCTGTTTGCATTAGCTATAGCGACGTAGCAGGAATGGACTGGGTTGAGAGACACTGGCGATGGCTGGAATGGTTGACATGCCAGTTCCCGGCTGGTTAAACATCACCTCTTCATATATATGCCTTGGCCACTAGATGAGGCATTTTGAGAAAAACGCATGTGATTCGTTGCTTTCTGCCAGTTTCTGCCTGAAAGCAAGGTTGTGTCAACTGATTTTAGCACACAAGCTTTCAAGTTGGCTGAAAATTATGGTGGCAAAAGTTTTGTTCAGTGTCGCTTTAACAGCACTGGTTAACAAATGTGCAAAATGCCATGCTGCGGAACAAAACAACTTAAAGTACCAATTGCGGGGTGAAGATCTTCCAACCATCAATCAGTTTATTTCATTATGCTCAGAACACGGTCACAGTAGCCCTGCCGGCGTCATGATGATTGTAGTCCTCACTCCTTTTTGTTTGTATTTGGGTTCCAGGCTACAGTGAGGGGGGAAGCTATTGTTGACATCAAAGTAATGTCAGAGAGTGCATTTTCACAATCACATTCCCATTGTGGATTCATTTTATCTTATAGTCCACCATGGTGGTGTAGCAGTTATGGTGCTTGGCTGCTGACTCAAAGGTCGCGGTGCCAGTTCCGGCCACAGCGGTCACATTTCGATGCAGAATTCTAGAGGCCCGTGTGCTGTGCGATGTCAGTGCACGTTAAAGAACACCAGATGGTCAAAATTTCCGGAGCCCTCCACTACGGCATGCTTCATAATCGTGGTTCATAATCATGATCCTAATCGTGGATTTGTGACGTAAAACCCCAGATATTTGTATTGTTATTTTCTTCTTATATTTTGATCTAGAGGGCTGTGTGGTTCCATAATGGTACAAACATGACGTGCTTCATAGCAGAGGTTCTCTTCATTCTGTTAAGTAGTACTGCGAGTGTGCTTTGCTGCATCTGCGATGTAGTGAAATGATGGTGCCACGCAACTGACGGTAGCACTGACAGCTTAACTAGTATGCAGTATTTTGTTATCAATACAGTAGCGCAAGGCAAGGCTCAGGCAATGATTGAAAGTAGCAGCTGTTCGTTTCTTTTATTGTCCTCATCTTGTGTTTACTCGGCCTCATCTTTTCTTCCACAATGTGCAGCCTCTGTTCAGCTGATTTTTGTGGGCCTAGTTGTGACTTTCGTGTGTCTGTGTTGCCCTGCATTGCAGCTTCCCGAGCCGCAAGACATCAGCGATGAGGAGCTCATGCACATCCTCGGCTCGGATGACCCCACCACTTATCGCGTGCCTCTCAGCTTAGGCCTGCCGCACGAGGAAGTTGACAAGAGTGAGTCGCTCTTGTCACTGCTCTGTTATCATGCTTAATGGGATGCGGGGTTAGGGGGCGGGATCACAATAAATTGTACGGGTTCAATTAGAGGAATGTATTTGGCAGGTGTTATCAGATTACGAATGGAAGTTTAATTACCAGCATTCCTCAAGAGAAGAGTACATAAGGGCTGCGTCTTACCACGACTTACCTATGGGGCAATCGAATCCCGGCGGCGGCGGCTGCATTTTCGATGGAGGCGAAAATGTTTGAGGCCCGTGTGCTTAGGTTTAGGCGCACGTTAATGAACCCCAGGTGGTCGAAATTTCCGGAGCCCTCCACTACGGCGTCTCTCATAATCATATCGTGGTTTTGGGACGTTAAACCCGAGATATTATTAATATTATTACCTATGGGGCAGGATTCTGGAGGAGTCTTGGGCAGTAACTAGTTACTACTAACGCGTTACCGGTAACTAGTTACTTTTAAGTTAGAGGAACTTGTAACTGTAACACTGTTACTTTTTTCGCAGTAACTGTAACGGAAAATACCGTTACAGTTACTTCTGTCTTTATGAAAAATTATCCAACAGCAACACTTTTTCGAACTTTCTTCTTTACCATATATCCTCTCCACCCCTCATCTTTCCAGAATAGGGCTCCCCTCGCAGTTTAGGAGAGGAGGTGACTAAGCGTATTATCTTCCCTGCAGAAGACCGAGGTTGGAGGTCTGTCATTAACGCAACATGTAAATCAATCGTGGTTCAACTGAACAGCCCGCTAAGTTCGCATCCGTTTTTTTTTTTTTCAGCATATATATCCTTTTCTTCACTTGAGCATCTAGCTATGTTCTTGGTGTACAGGTGGAGGAGCATTAGGATGCCATGTTTGTAGTCATAGGCTCCGAGCTAATCGTGTTTGACAGGTGGCTAGAAAACAGCAGAACGCGAAACGGCTAAGGCCAGAAATTCCGTGGACTAGCGAAGCGATATTTTAGAAATTCTTTGTAACTGGTTGTAAAATGTTTACTCCGACTTAATGCAACAATTATTAACAAAATGACAGACGTTTCACCCCCAATGCAGGTGGCATCCTAAAAAAGAAAAAAAAAAATGAGCCGAGGTCAACCAGTCCACCAGTCACACATGTCCTTGTAAATGTCCAGTGGGGGGCCGCGGCTGTTTTTGCAAGCCGCGGCGAATGAACCACGATTCCAGGAGTTGCTTTTCCCCCACCTTTGTTCACAAACCGGCGTCGTCGCATTGTTTAGGTCAAAGCTATGACCTGTCATCCAGCAGTGCTCAACAAGCTCGGTCTTAGAACGCGTTGCATGGGTTGCTTTAGCGACATTCCGCTTGAGTTCTTTAGGCCTCGTTGATCATTTCCTGCCCGTTTCGCCGATCCGCGCATCGCACTTTTAGATACCGCCATGATCATCCGCAGGTGTGCAGGATTTCGTGAACACACGTTGTCACGTTCCAAGGTATAATAACGGGACTTAAAGGACCCCTGACAGCAAAATTTTTGTTGGTGACTTTTTTACTGTAATTTGTAGCTTTGGGTCTGGTAATCCCTAAGTTAAATCGTAAATGCTCTAGCGTATCGTATAACTAATTCTAGCGTAGTTAATTGTGACTATTTTAGCGTCACTTCAAAACGCCCGCCTGAAAACCACAAGAAACTAGCGACCCATGCGGGGAGCGTCAAAGACCAGGTACACCCAAGCTGTGGTGACGTAGAAAGCGCGGTTTTCAAATCGGGGCCCCCCGCGCGGTAGAGATTGAAAGTATGTGGGTGCCTCGGTATGGGTTAAACCTGTTAAGCGCGTGACCCCTCACGAAAACTACCTCGAGAGCAGCCCGACAACAAAGCGAGAGGGGTGCGGAACAATAGGCCTCGCCGGGTGCCAGTCGTCGTATTGTGCATGTGCGCCCCGCAAACGCACGCCGCACGCTTCGACACAGCAAAGAGAGTGAAAGCATGGCTGGCAGTCGGCTCCAAACACACTCAGAGATCGTCGACGTCATTGTTACTAGCGTATCGTCACTCAGGGTGATTTTTGTGCAATGTATCACACCGAACACGTAGCACTAGTGTCGATGTTGCAGGGCAGCCGATTTTTTGTTTTTTCTCCTACGCTGTTTGACATCGAATTAAAATAACTTCCACGCGACGGATGCTGTTCAAATTTGGCCAAGAAGACCTATGCATACCAAGCGATCGAATGATGGGCACATCTCGATCTTGAAATTTGATGTCAGTGCTCCTTTAAAAACGGTTTTTAAGCCCAGCGGACCGGAAGCTCTCCGAACAGAGTCTGACACACCTTAAACATATGGAGCAGACACAATGGACGTCGTAACCACTCGTGATGCACTCCCCGCTGCTCTTCGCATGCGCTTCTGGGTATAGTGAATGAACGTCTTAGGATATACTGCCGTCGTTCCAGTACATCAACCACGTTTTCCACTTCAAGGAAGAGGCGTTCAAAGTGATTGCTGGTGTTGGGCCCTCTTTTATGTTTCCTTCGTCTAGGGTTTTACGACGTGCAACCCTTATTAAATAAATTCAATAATTTGAATTGTGATCTATCATTTTATACAGTAACGGAAAAGTAACGACGTTACTTTTGCACAGTAACTGTA
The DNA here is from genome assembly GCF_013339695.2 of Rhipicephalus sanguineus. Taxonomy (NCBI): domain Eukaryota; kingdom Metazoa; phylum Arthropoda; class Arachnida; order Ixodida; family Ixodidae; genus Rhipicephalus; species Rhipicephalus sanguineus. The sequence goes on from NC_051183.1 coordinate 90,199,976, forward strand.
ACTGTAACAAGTTACTTTCGGAAACTCTGTAACTGTAACTGTAACAGAGTTACTTTTTTGGCTTAAGTAACTGTAACTGTAACACTGTTACTTTTTACTGGTAACATGCCCATGACTGCTGGAGGCTTACGAGAAGGGTTCAGCTTAAATGAAGGATGATAAAATTGAGGGAAATGTTAGGCTTAAGGTTAAGGGACAAGAAGATAGTGGAGGGGGGCAGGGACAGTTTTATTTCGATTCAAGGAGAAGAAACGTGCATGGGCTGGGCACAATAGCATGGCACAGTGGGCATGGGCTGGGCCAACATCACCGATAGTCATGAAGGGTAACGGACTGTATTCTAATAGGTAATAGGTGGCAAGCATGGCAGTGGGTGGCAGAAAGTTTGGCTGGCAAACGTGGTTAAGAAATTTGCGGTGATGCAGGAATGAGTTAATTAAAACTGCTGCATGAATGAGTTCATTGGGGAGAATTATTGGAAAGATCTTTGTCCTGCAGCGGGCATAATCAAGCTCACGATGACGATTACCTGGAGGAAAGCGCTGGCATAAATCATGGGGGGAGTCAGGGGGGTCCTGACCCCCTTTGTGTTCAGGCTGGGGGGGACCCCCCTTGCTAGTATCCTCCTCTTGAGGTTTATTTTTCAAACATCATATTTTTCAATTTCTTCAAAGTGAAATATAGCGCATTTAACTTTTTTAATGCCGGTTTATTTCGTAGTACATGTGTACCTGTGTTCAATACTCTTCAGCTGTGTAATGCTGTATTGAAATTGCAACTACCATTCGATTGGTTTTCAAGAACACTCAACAGCACAATGCAATTATTTGAGGAGTGAGCCTATGCTCACTTCCTTTTTTAATTTTATTTCAAAGCATGGTTTTAAATTTTATATAATTAAATATAAAACTTATATTTATTAAAACAAAATGGCCACCATGGCCAGGAGTGTGTCGACCCTTGTGGTTTTTCTGGATTTACACCACTCGAGGAAAGCCTTAGGGGACAGCTGTAGCAGTGGTAACTTTCTGATGGCAGTGATAACTGAATTATTGATAGCTGCTTGATAGTTATCAACACAGTAAAAGGCAGCAGACGTGAAAAAAGTGGACACGCACTGATACCATGGCGAGAGGACGGTAATAAAAATTGCTGCAATGGCAAAGTGACTTGCATGATGCAAGCCTGGGGTGTTATTTTCTCATGATATATATTATTTTCTGACCTTTTTGGTCATGATGATTGGCTTGTGTGCTGTTCACGAGTGTCACGACAGTTACCTGAGACCGTGACAAAGAAAAAAACCAAAGTGTATCTCTACAAAATAGAGCATCTAAATTCAAATCCGAAGTAGATTAAGGTTTAATTTCCTGCCTTCTGCCACTTTTGGCCGAACAACGGCAATGGAGTTAAAATGTGATGCACATACCTACGGAGACAAATGGATGCCGCGAGATTTGGCTGAAGTCTTCATAATATATGTTACTGTAAGGGGCACAGAATTCATGTCAAAGCAGTGTAAAAAAAAACAAACGTTTGAATTACATGTTTCTCGTATGATCAAGCAAGTATGTTATGATTTTGGTATGCCTGCTTTGTTGGCACTGCTCAATTGGCTATTCGTAAAGTCCCTAGATTTTTCCTTTTTACTTAAGTACCGACAACTGCCTCCTTTCATGGCCCTCTCTCACGCGCAGCTGGCGTCCGATGCCATTTTCTTCCTAACTTGGAAGGTTTACAAAGCCATGTGCATCTAAGTACATTAGCCACGCATCTTTCAGCGGACAATATGCTACCGCGACGCGCCTTTCTCCTCCCGTCAACCCCCTGTCATTAGTCAATGGGGGACGCGTTTCACCAAGTGCTGGAAAAGAGTTAGGAAGAACATGGCTACCGAAAACGAGCGTTAGCCAATGAGATTCGTCGCCGGCGCTTCAATGGTTGTCGGTACTTAAGAAAGAACAGGGAAAAATCTAGGGACTTTAGCTATTCCTATTCTAGTTCATAGTGCCGTCGCCGTTCAGTGATGATAGGACCGTGACAGAGAACTTGAAATTTTGCATTGAGCCATCAAGTAGATTATAAGACTCAGTGTGTAGTAGTGTGTAACATCTTAAAGGGACACTAAAGGCAAATAACAATTTATGTCAGAGTGAAAGCTCAATGTATGACAACGTCTAAAACGGCAATATTATCAACAGCAGTGCCCCACTTACCGAGAAATTAAGCTAAATGTATCACACGATGAGCACTTGGAGTGGGACATTTTGGAAGTGATCCCGATGACGTGAGAGAGTCCAACTACAATTAATCACTAGTAATTAAGCTAGCTGCAATATAAAAAGATTCCATGCATCAAGACACGTAATACAATGCTGCTTGTTCGTTTCTGTTTGATTCATGGAAAAAAGAACCTCTGGTGTTGCCATGGGGATGGCGCGCGTGGTTCAAAGGTTCCATTTTCGCCGAACTGCGCTTTGCCCGGCGCCCTGCTTCGCTAATGCAGTCACATCTCAGTGGTACTTTGGGTATTGCGTACTGCGGCGTGTGTTTTGCGCGTCCGTGAAAGTAGCTCTGACAGAAAGTTCGACAAAATGCCGCATGCATGTGATGTTGCTGGATGCCCGAATGGTGCACGCCGTCACTGCAAACAGCCGCACAGTAAAGGCGGGCAACGTTGGGCACGGCAATAGTGACGTGAGAAAGACCGCTTTCAGGCGGGTGATTTGAAGTGCTCTATTGCGACCCGGACCACTGAAACGTGAATATATTTCAAAATAAGCACTTCCTTGGCACAAAAGTAGCACTTCGAGGTTTCTGGACCGCTATTTTAACAATCAACGTCAACTTACTATTCGCCTTTAGTGTTCCTTTAAGTGATATGAGTGGTTATTATGTGAAGGCATTTTTTGTCAACCTAATATATTTGTTTTATACACAAGTAATGAAACCGATAGACAATTAGGCCAAAAAAAAGCATGGGGGGACATTATTTGTGGTTTCTTAAATGTATTGTAATGATTCTCACTTAAATTGAAAGGAATTAAAGTGCACGAAAAATGCCCCTTTCCGTCAGAGGGATCCAAACCCACAACCTTCGGATTATGAGGCTGTAGCATTTGGGCTACAACGGACAGTGCTCCCCCGTCCACTTTTTTGTAGGCTGTTTATGTGTCCTTAATACCTGGGAGTGTTTGTCAGCGCCGCCGGTGGCCCAGGCAGTGAGTGTGGAAAATTTCTTTTGCCAGAGCGTAACGGGGCACTCGACCTTCGCACAAGGTGGCGGCTCACCAACATACTATTGGACATATTGCAGTTCTGAGTGATGCTGAAACCAAAATACTGTTGCTCATTTTTTTCTTTTGCAATTTTGCTTACTTTACACATTTGATACATTCAAAATCCACTATGAAATAATTTGACCATCTGGGAAAGCTTCTTAAAAAAAAAATTTGACCCTCAGAGGGTTAATAACTACAAAGTGCATTTACAGCCGTCAGCATGCTTAACACGAATGATTCGCAGCCTGGCCTGGACTGGCTTGTGCTGTCACCAGCGCCACAAAGTATTGGTTGGTATGTTTGCGGCGGCTGATGATAGGTAAAGCTGTCAACAGTGAGCGCACTCTCCCCGCCGGTCTGACACAAGCGAAAGGCAAGTTGACCAGTCAAATCGAGCTGCGCTCCAGCTATCGTCAGCCACTGCAAATGCACCGAGACACACTTCGTGGCACCGGCATCAGTCCAAGCCGGTGCAGCTGGCCAGCTGAGCGTTCATTTTAAGCGTGCTGACAGCTGTACTGAACCCACTGTGGCCGCATCAGCACAACTTTTTGGCAGCGCGGCATTAGCTTAGAGTTGCCTACTGAGTTTGGAGTGAAATGAAGATGTTCTGTGTCAATCTTTTGAGAGATTCATTCTCTTGAGCTCAGTAGCAGTTCTCAATTTGCTGCGTCCTGTACCTCAACTCAGCCGCCTGCACATCACCAAATCAATCAGAGTTAGAGCTGATACCCACAAATATTTGCAAATTTCTTCTTAAGCTTCTGTACAGTCATCAAATAAACAGCAGTAATGTGGTGATATTTTTTCTTTCTGTCCTCTTTAAGTGTACATTGATTAGTATACAATGCAGATACAATCACTGGCACTTTTCTTTTTTTTTTTTTTTTGGAGAATAATTTTTTGGACCCAATCCGACATCCAGGAGTGCATGCAGCCATCAAAGAAATGTGAGCAACTGAAAGAACTCATCAGAGAAATGTAAAGATAATCGTATTTGAGTGAACATCTTTGACCAATGACCATGTGTTGGTTCGTGGGTGAAACTTACGTGTCGTATTAAAGCAACGGATCCTTTTAATTGGGGTTTTCTTCCCCCTTCTAAATCTGAGTGTAGGTCATGTCATATACATATCTTTTACGCTTCTACATGGTGTGTGATTTCAGGCCTCTTTATAGCCATAATAGTACATCCTTCCATTGTAATAATTGGTCGTCCCTAACACCACATAACTCTCTGGCCACACATGGCCTTTGTGCCACAAAAACCCACTAATCATCATCATCATCAACGGAGTGCTGCACACATCAGTGTCACACCCCAGTGCTGCTAAGCACACTGCGCAGGCCGTCACTGGACAGCTGCATGTGTTTAAGTGCACTCTAACAGTGTTCATACTTCTTGTTTACTCAGGCTAATACTTGCTAGTAAAGCATTTAAATAAACAAGCACAAATGTGATTATGTTGTCTAGATATTTCTTCGTTGCCACAGCAAACCTCGCATCCGCGCAGGTTGTACTTGACGCTAGGACTAAACATATGCAAAGCAAATGGAGCATTACAGCACAACTTTAAAAACATTTTTTTTCACTTAAATAAAACCGAAAGTAGTTTGATAAAATATTTTCAGTCAGTCGACAATGAAGTTTGCTACTGTATGTGCTATTTGGCATGTTTTTACTATGACCTCCCCCAGTGTTAAACAATTTACTACTAAGCATCTGCAACAATTAACTTTTCTTTTCAACTTTGTCACCCACTGGGCACACTCTTTTACGCTATCTAAATCTCAAACTATTTGTGCCACAGTAAAACTTCCTGACCATCACTTAATTATAAAATATCGCATTTCAGTAAATATTACCATTCCGCGAAAATATCCCCAGTGTGGACCATAGTATTCTCCATATTTAAAGGGACACCGAAGTAAAACAGTGCATTGGTTTAGATCAATAAGTTGTACTCTGAGAACTCTAATGTCATTAATTTCACCACCATACGCTTATTAATAGAGGAGAAAACCGAGGTCAAAGTTTCATATTAAAATTTTACGCTGAAATCTCTGCATGGGACATCATGAATTTCAAAATGTATTTTTCAGCGAAAGAAGGGGTATTTTAAGTGCTAGTTTTTCTTTGCTAGACACAGCATTAATTAGAACTGACAGACAGGAAAGCCAAGGAAACCCTTTTCTTGGCTTTCTTGTCTGTTCTAATTATTGTTGTGTCTATAAAATGTATTTTTCGTATTTTGGCAACATTGCCTCAACAGAATTTCCTGAAGGTTCATATGTTAAATCTATGGCACCCTCAGCAGACAAAGTATTTCATTTTTATTGATTAGAAACTACGTAAGAGCTGGTAGACGTTGTCAAAATCTATAACGTCACGGCGTTTGGTGCGGGAATTTCATGGTGGTGTCGCCACCCTCATGTTCCTTTTGCACTTTTGCTCTTTCACCAAGCGTCTTCCCGTGGCAAGCGTGATGATTTTAGTATTACGAAAGAGCAATTTGCTAACACGAGGAAAATCGTTTTTTTCTCTTTAGTGTCCCTTTAAGGCAGTACTACAACAAAATGACAGGCCTGCGCAGAGCACGCATCACAGTTACAGTAAAAGCTGGAAGAGCGGCCTTTCTAGAGTCTTTTGTGAACTCTTTCGGGGCAACTACTACAAGTACACTTGCAAAGTACCCACTACCGTAGTGGTGAGGTAGCTGCGCATATTGCGCATTCTTGATACGATTCGGTTTTCCTGCGCGAAGCTGCTCCAAAAGCATAAATATCGAAAAAATTGCGCCGAACTGCTCCAAAACAGCCTCAGAAGCAAGAATTTTGACGCCCACGTCAGCTTCAGCGGGAAAAAAAGGCTGAGTTGGCAACAAGATTTTCCAAGCAGCGCCACGGATACCAAGAAAAGGAGACGTTCGCAGAACACATAGATGGGCCCAAGTGTGTTTTTATGCACCTTTGTGCATAGAAACACACATATTTACAGTGAGTGCAGGACCGTATGTGCGCATTAAACGAGATAGCCAGTGCGGCGAGGTTTCTTGGTGCTTGCGCTGCATTCTTGAAGGCAATCCAGCACGAGGTGGCAGCGAACGGCCGTGCAGCATGCTTTTGTTGTCACCTGTTAAAAGCGTGCAGCACACTTAACGTCACGCCAACCGCGCGGCCGCGCAGATAGCTGAAGGTGCTTATTCTGATGTTCTCCTCACATAGAGTAACAGTGACCTACAGGAAGCTCTGGGGAAGCTTGAAAAGCTAAATAAGCGTACCTACACAAAGCAAAAGCAGTAATCTGCTAAATCATATCGTTGATGTTAAGCAAACGCCTACTGCTATGTCTACAATTCTTGTGCAATTACAATTTCTTTTTGTTTTTGAGGAATGTGATGATTATGTATGGATTTTCGTTCCGCGAAATATGTATGGAATTTTTTTTGTAGTTCAGTGCTACCCACAAGTGGGTGACGATATTTTTTCCTTCTTATTGATTTTGCTCCACCGTGTAAGCTGCCGCAGAGCTGATTTATCATAAAAGATGTTCTTAGTTGCACATTTTTTTTTCTGTGTTGCTTTTGCTGACCTTTCCTTGCCCTCTACCTCTCAGGTGGTTCGCCATGCACAGCGTATGATGTGATCATCAACGAAGCTTTCTTCCGCAAGATCAGCTCCAACGAACTTTTCAAGACGTTCCTCATCACCGTGGCACTTGACGGTATTGAGGAGAAGTACAAGGCTCATCCCGAACGAGGTATGTCCACGGGTTGCTGGTTAAGCCATTGTAAATTTAATTTGACCTGTGCAAAGATCAGACTTCTGCAGCTCGAGTAAAACTGGTTTTGTCATTTCCACCCATTCTGCCGAATGTCTGCTTATTCCTCCTTCATTATGTTTTCTCCTTGCAACACAGTATTCTGTAGAACTCTTATAGACTGTATGCAAGTGTCAGCAAAAACCATTTCTCAAACCCAATGTGAAAGAGGTCATGGGATTAAGTAGATCTGGTGATGTTAATTAAGGGGGGGGGGAAGGTTTATAGTGTTGAGCCATGATTCCTCTCTCCCCTGTTAATGGGGGTAGAACTGAGTGATGTTGCTGAGCCTCTGTCAGAATCCAGAGGTCCATGTTGCATAAGCAGAAACTAGTCAGCAATGACAAAAATGCACATGCACATCTTTCTCATGTTTCTTACCACAGCTGCTTGTTTTGGGACAGCAGACACCCCCCTTAAAACAAATTTCTGAGAGATGTCGACCTTTCAGTTAGATTTCCGGGGAAAAAAAACTTTGAACACGCTTGAGCTTCACCTTCAATAGTGGAACGTGATTGTGTATAATAAAAAGTTGGGTGAGTTGGTGTTGGTACATACTGAAACAGGGGCGCGAATAACACGGCGCGCAAGAAAAGATTGACACAGTGCAACACGCTACTAGCAACTGACTTCTTTATTCAGGAAAAAACATATTGAAAACACAGTTAGACCAAATTAAACCCAATGAGTCGACATAAAAAGTTTAAAAACTAGCGCTCTGCACGAATTATCTCACGTGTCGTTCTATAAAGGCTATCTCACCCTCCTGCAGATTATTAGAAGGATGACTGATGCAACTTGGCCGCTCCTTCCCGATATGGAAGGCCTCTATTATCTCCCTCTGTGTGGAGCCTTTGTTCCTGTGCATTACTGTTATTTGCCCAGAGGCTTGCAACTACGTTCTTTGCACTCCTTGCAGTGCAACGCCAGATGCGTAAACGGCCTGCCTATCAAAGAACTGTGGTGCTCCCGAAGGTGTACAAAAATTGTGGTTTGTGGCGTAGTGGGTACGTTGCTAGTCTACTTGTATTAGTAGCCACAAGAGAGTTTATAACGGGCTCCAGAAATGCCGCTCTTCCAGCTTTCGCTGTGACTGTGCTGCGCTTTCTACGCAGGCCTGGCGTTTTTTAAAAATTCACGAAGAATTTCTTTGGACAGTTTTCTAAGTAATGTGTAACTGTAGAGGTTTGGTGTTGGTTGTGGCCTTCCCTAAGACATTGTTTTTGGGTGGCATCGGCATGGTGTCTTTCATGTTCCTTCAAACATTTATTTAGTTATTTGTTTATTTATTTATTTTTGTGTACTAAAGCCCAGTAACACTGCAAGGACAAAAAAAAAAACAAGAACAAAGCAACTCTCAAGAAACACAGCAATGAACTAGTACATTCTTGCAAGAAATAAATTCCATTTTTCAATATTGCGCGAAAAGAAGGTGGATTTTAATTGGTTAGTACGAAGTTAAAGCAGTTTGAGGTTAAGTTTGCGGCTATTCTCTGTGTGTTTCAGTTATCGGGAGACAGATATTTGTTAGTTAGTGAGTAGCGTGCAGTGTTAACGAGAATATGCAGCAATTTTAGGCATTCGAGATCACGCCGCTCGGACAAGGGTTGTAGACCTAGCATAGCAAGGTGAGCGGAGGGTGAGAAATTCCGCTCGTATCGTCGGAAAACGAGATGGATGCCTTTCTTTTCAACGGATTCTAGTGCGTTAATGTCCGACACTTTATAAAGGTTCCATATGGGGCAGGCATATTTGAGGATGGGACAGATGAGGGATTTATATATTAGTAATTTTGTTTCCCCTGTAGCGTCTTTCATTGTACGATTTAGACAGCCGAGTTTCTTTAGAGCTTTATTGCAAGTGCATTCTATATGTTTGGACCAAGACATGTTGGGTGTGAAGATGAGGCCTAGGTACTTGTATTCGAACCCACGTTTCAGACAGTAGCCATTGACAGAATAATAGAACAAAAAAACAACAACAAAGGTGCGCTTGCAGAAGGAAAGACTGATTAGACTGTTTTAACAAAGTTTATCTTCATTTGCCATTTGTCGCATTATCTGCAAAATTCTTTGAAAGAATCATTCGGTAAAATGTGGTCATCGTTCGTATTAATTGCACAATACAGTACATAGTCGTTGGCACATAGGCGGATTTTTGTGGACAAGTAATTCGACAAATTATTGATGTACAATTACAACAAAAGTTTCCCAGGACCGAACCCTGGCGGACTCCGGACAACACATTCACTAAAGATGAGTTTGAGGAATTGAACGAAACATACTGGGAGCGGTTGTTTAAAAAGCTAGTGGTCCAGTCAACTACGGAAGCATTGTTGAGTATAGCGTGGAGTCTATGCCAAAGTTTTCCATGTGTAACTGCGTCGAATGCCATTGAAAAGTCGTTGAAAATTGCATCAGTTTGGTACTCAGAGTCTAGAGCATGTGCAATGTCATACGAGAATTCTACAAGCTGAGTGGTATTAAAACCACGAAGAAGACTGTGCTGGGCATCACTCATGGTGTTACTATTTTCAAGGAACCCCACGATATGGTTAAAGCTTATGTGCTCTAAAAGTTTACATGATTGAGATGTTAATGAAATCAGGCGATAGTTTAATGGTGACTGCTTGCTGCCGGATTTATGCATAGGAAAAATTTTGACAAATTTCCAAGCTAAAGGAACACTATAGGCCCATAAGGACTTTTGAAAAATTACGGTCAAACTGCGGCTAGTCCACTCACAATATCTCAGAAGGAAAGCATAAGGAATGCCATCAGGTTGAAGAGATTTCTTATTTCCTATGTCCAAAATTAAATTCACAACACTGTTGAGATACATGGAAGTGTCACTGACTGAGTTATTTGAGCCATGATGAAAGGTGGCTATATCTAAGTTGTCGGCTGTAAAAACCGACTGAAAGTATTTCTTGAACGTGTTGGAGATAATTAAAGGGTCACTACAGGGGACGTTGTTCATAACAACTGTATTTGTGGCAGCTCAGCTGGGTAAACAGCAGAAAACTGGGCGAGTTGGTAGGTATTCATCTTCACAGGATAGCATGCACTTACTTTGGGGACAAAGAGAGAAGAACACGACAACACAAGCGCTAACTTTCAACTAAAGTTTAATCTAGGAAAAACAGAAGAAAAGAAAATAACACAGAGTCCCGTGCATGCGTAACTGCGCAGAAAAAACATAACTAAACTACATGTCACACATCACTTCAAAGCCTAACAAATGGCGAGGTGAAAATGCACCTGTTGACCCTTGCAAGGAGCGAATCAGTGTGGCCAAGGAAAGACAGTTCTTTATCTGTTAGTGCCAATGATGTCTGGCTCACACATCTGTGTGTTCTTCTTTTTTTATTTGGAAGGCCTCACAGATCTCCCTTGCAACCTTCTCCTTGTGACAGAATAAAACGGTGGTGCCTGTGAAATCCGCAGAGCGCCCGCAGTCCCTGCAATGCATGCCAAGGTGTGTTGAAAATGCAGGGCCTTTAACCGCGTTCCTATGTTCATTAAGGCGCAGATTCAGACATCTGCCCATCTGGCCAACATAAACGTGGCCACATGATAACGGGATGCTATACATGACTCCCGAGGCGCGTCTGTTGGTGTGGTTAATGATGCATGCTTGACTGGTCCTAGAACTCGACTCTATGCGTCTGCGCACCGCGGGGCATACGCTGTGCACCTTGTGTTCCGCGGAAAACACCACCTTCACTTCATGCCGTGCGCCCACCTTTTTTAGACGATGTGACAACCCATGCACATAAGGTATCACCGCAAACTTCACCTTGTCTTTTGCTTTCGGCTCCCTCATGCCTAGCTGCTACCTTGCCATCGATTTGTTAAGCTCCCGCAAAAGCCGGCTACATGCGAGAACCGTCCTCCAGTTCGGGTAGCCTGCCTTCCTAAGTTTGCTCAACTGAACATTAGCGCTTGCCTCTATCGTGTGTTCACATGATTTTGTCAGGGCTGATCGCAGGCAGAAATGGCTATGCCATTCTCAACAACCTTAGAGTGGGCCGACCGGTAATCCAACAAAAGCTTAACGCTCCTGGGGCTATATTGTCAACAGATATGACCTGAACGAAAAGTAAGCTGAACATCTAAAAACTTTATCGACCCATTAGCAGCAGTTTCTGTAGTGAAGGACAATCCCATGCCTTGCTCTCTAAAAACCTTTAAGACGTCAATCATCCTTGATGTTGTCATGCCCGATTCAGTAAAAATAATGTAGTCATCGACATACCTAAAAATGGTCCGTGCAAGGCTGCAAAGATTACAATCCACGTATCTGTCAACTTGTGCCAAAAATATGTTCGATAAAACCGGAGCCACTCTTGATCCAGTGCATATTCCGGATTTCTGAACAAAAACGCCTCCTGCAAACCTGACAAAGGTGCCTTTAAGGCAAAAACTCAAAAGCTTAAGTAAGCTATCTACAGGAATGCCACATCTGTTGCGAAAATACAGCTTGTCATTGTCCTCACAAATGCACTGCGCAACACTTTCGATCAGCCGGGCTTGGGGTATACTGTAAAATAAATCTTCAACATCAATGCTGAAGGCAGAACACCCTTCCAGCTCATGCTCTTGCGGATAGTTCACGATTTCCGTGGAACTTGACACAACAAAAGGATCGTCGAACTTCAAAGTTTCCAGATGAGCTTGAAGATAACCTGTGAGGACATGCAACCAAGTTCCACGCTCGGAAACTATGGCCCTGAAAGGGATATTGGGCTTGTGTATCTTTGCCGTGTAGAAGACTTCCAGGAGCGAACCCTTGCACCTCTTGACTTTTTCAGCGACAGATTCAAGGTTGAACGCTTTGAGAAGTTCTACGGCTTCCTATTTGCACGCCATCCTGTGAAGATGGGTAAAAAGGAAGCCCAAAATTTTTTAGCGTTGCGTTTCGTTAAATCTTGCAATGTAACTGTGAAATAGAAGTCTTTTGAGAAATTGATTTTGATCCGTAGTTCTTCGTTGGCGAAGTTAAATTCCTTCACTTTAAGAGGGTCACCATTTTGTTTTAAATGCCTCAGTCTAGCAACATGACGCGACAGGTGAAGTACGTCGCACAATATCCAGGGAATATGGGGTTTTTTTCTTTTTTGTCGTTATCGGGACGAAGCGCTCAATACAAGTTGCCAGTCTTTTCAAAAGAAGCCACCCAGGAATTCACATTATTACATTAGCCGAGATGTTTGAAATCATAAAAAAAATCACATAAAAGATCGAGCTTAATGAAAACCAGTAGATAATGAAGGTATAGGAGACGTTGTACTGTTTTAAGTGTATCATAACAATTGAGATATAAATGTGAAGAAAGTAAAGTTAATGAAGAGACAACTTGCCGCTGGCAGGGACCGCACCTGTGGCCTTCGGATTACGCGCCCGATCCTCTTCCCTACTGAGCTACAGCGGCGGTCGTCCCCCCGTCCACTTATTTGGGTATTTATGTGCATGCAAACCCAGGAGTGTTAGTCAGAGCCGCTCTCAGCGATGACAGCGAGTGTGAAACCCTCTTTCTTTTTACCAGATGGTGTCTGTAGCATGTGAGCCTTTCATGAGCAGACCGCTACCCAATAAGCCCTCGCGTACTACTGGAAGGCATCAGCGCTGCTGGAGCAAGACCCTCGCTATGAATGAATGAAGGAAGGGAATCGTCAAGGGCTTCATTTCTTTGTTTGGCACAACCTTAAAGGGACACTAAGGAGCAAAACGATTTTTCTCATATTAGTAAAGTACCCTTTCACGATACCGAAAACACCACGCTTGCTGCGAGGAGACGCTTAGTGAGTGAGAAAATGCGCAAAAACAAAATGTGGGTGGCGACGCCACCTTGAAATTTCCGCACCATTCGCCGTGATGTCATGTTTTGGCGGTGCCTACTAGGGACTACGTAGTTCCTAATTGGCAAACATCAAGTAGATCGTCCTCTGAGGTGGCCATAGACTTAACATGCCAAGTTTGGGGCAATTTGGTTGAGCCAATGGCACCAAAATGCGATAAATACACTTTGAAATCCATGACATCACGCAGGTAGATTTCGGCGTGATATTTAAAAATGAAACTTTGAACTTGATTTTCTCCTCTATTAATAAACCTATGATGGCAAAACTAACGACATCAGAGTTCTCAGAGCACAATTTATCGATCTAAACTGATTCATTGTTTCTCTTTAGTGTCCATTTAACGAAAACCAGTAAATAATGAAGCCAAGGAAGTATGGGGGATGTTAATTGTACTGTTTTAAGTGTATTGTAGCAATTGTGATATAGTTGTGAAGAAAGTAAAGTGGACGAAAAGGCAATTTGCTGCTGGCAGCGACTGAACCTGCGACCTTCGGATTACGCGATGGTCGCAGGTTCAAGATCAAGAGTAGATGTGTCATCGGCACGTGAAAAATCGGTGAATGTAGAATAAATAATATTGTTGGCACGCACAGCAATGGAAATGGATACTAGAATAGCCTCGTGGTCTGAAATACCATCAGAAACATCGCATTCAAAAGCATTGTCTAAGAGGAGAGGACTAACAAAAACTGAATCTAAAACTGCATCCCCTTGTGTGTTAGTTTCAACTGTTTTAATCCAAAATATAGTGAAAAATCTAATGGAACTTTGCTAATTTCTTTGTCATAGCCTGTGAGCTATAGAGATGGCCACCAAATAACGGGGATGTTGAAATGACCCAGGCAGATCAAGCTGGAAGTAGATAAGATATGCTAATGCATGAAAGTTGTTAAAGGGGCCCTGCAACACTTTTCGAAGTAGCCATGGAATGGATTCATTGAAGGAGCTTATTTAGTCACAAATTGACCACTGCAAGAGTTTTAGAATCTGTCCAGTACGAGCGAAGTTCCAAAAATTTGTCACACACTGTATGTAATTGCTTTCTCATTTCTCTCGTCCTCACGAAAGCGCTGGAAGCTAAGCACCAGGGGGGGTGGGGGGGGGGGGTGGCACAGGGGAAGGAGGTACGTCACACACGCCTGGTGACCTTGAGCACATTTTCTTTTCTTTTTTTCTTGAACGTGCAGGGTACTTTCAGTGCGATCGTGCGCGTGTGAGGGCAAGTGACGGCCTCTCGTGGCGGCCGCAGTAATTACCCAGCGCACCACGTTCAAATCAGCCAATGGCATGGCCAGTGGCAGTGACGCGATAAGCATAACTTTGTCGAGAGAAGAGCAAATGCTTTTTAGTTGACTTTGAGAATTTATTGTAAATCCCAGGCCGCATGCTCCGCTATAATGTTTGGCTCGCATGTCCTCGGGAGCCCCGACTACCGATCGGCAGCGTTTCCTAACCATTCTGAAAAAGTGTTGCAGTGCTCCTTTAAAGCGAGCAACTGATCTATGTTCAATGACAGCAGGCGGTAGACTGCGCCAAACACTATAGAAATGCTTCCAAAAAAGACCTTACACCAAACAGATTTGGTATCGGTTCTGACAGCTGTAAAACCTGGAAGCGTTATTTCACTGTCGTATATGTGTTCATGTAACCAAGTTTCTGTTATGCCAGCAATGTGCTGTGAATGGGCTGTGATAAGTGAAAGAAAGTTTGGTAACTCGTTAGCTAAGCTGATGGCATTAACATTTAAGACATGGAGGGGTTCGTGAGGACCATTCCTGAGGTGTCAAGGGGTATTAGTGGTGACGTTGGAATAAGGCTTTGCTGGGCGAGAATGAATGTTAATGAGGGTGTTAGTGTCATTATTCTAGTTGTACCTAACTTTATCTATAAATGTGTGATCAAAAGTCATGTGAACAATGGAGCCATTATCCCAAAAGAGCTTAAATGTCTCGCACATCATAGTTCTGATAGTTCGTACGTGCAGTGAATAGTCTTCAAAAATGCAAAAGTTAGATCCTTTAAGTTTGTAGCCGTTCTTGAGGACAGGCGTTTTTTTGCAGTAGTTGAGCATTTTTCATGATAATGGGACGCCATCGATCGGCTTGCCTACGTCCAATCATGTGACACCTTTCAATATTTGCGTAATCTGGAGGTTTTCTTTGAACCACGCAGAAAGGTTAGAGAAAAGAAGGTTGTAAGATTCATCAGGTGTCTCAGCGAGGCTGCGCAGCAGCAAGTTATTACGGCAAGATCGGTTTTCTAAATCATCATTATGCATAGCGAGCTGGTTGATTTTGAGCTGCTGAATTTCGCTGTGCACATTATGTTCACATGCCAAGATGCATGGTACACTAGATCATCTCAGTTGGAAGTCTTGCACGTGGTAACCATTTGACTCACTTGTACTGTGATAACTAGCACAGGTGACATTAAATGAGCCTATTTGGTCAAAACAGATCCGTGGGAGCTATTCTCAAACTGTCCAGGGACAGCCTGCGATCTCAAGCTGGGAGGACTGGAAGGCCCTGCTCTCGTCTACGGACCTGACATTTTAGGTTTCTGCGGTGACTCAAGCTGCCAGTGTCATCGGCATCCTGAGTGTGGATGCCGGTGCCTCAGGGTGCCGAAGCTTGGCCATTTAGTCTATCCATCCGTCCATCCTTTCAGTGGACTGTTCATTTTAGCCGCTATGGACAGGTCAGAGCTTGACAAACAGCGTGGCCCCTGTTCCCGGTTCTTCTTCCGCAACATCATTTTGATTGTACGGAGCTTCCACAACTCTCGACACAATTGAGTGGAACGGAATGAGCTTGAGTGTGGCGAATGCGGCCTCCTGAGATCTGCTATTTGCCCCACGAATCTGGGAGGCCATGCATTAACTGAGATTTGTGATCATGTTAGCTCTTGAATTAGGCTTAACGTGGCCTCGCGTTGAATGCAACTTTGTGGTTACATCGTGTCTTGCTGCCTTTTGCAGCAGCTGAGTGCACTGTGATGACATCAGGTTGAAGTAGATATTTCTGTTAGATGGACACTTGCAGAGTAGCTCCACAGTATGATCGGCACCACTGTGATGAAAAGTGCTTTTTGGTGGGTATTATTAACACTTCAGCTTTTTCGTGCATGAGTAACAGAGAATGCTGCAGTGTGAAAAAGGAGTATTTGTCACGAGAAATGAAAACCCCAGCACACATGGTAAATATTTTGTGCGTTATCGTCTGCGTGTCTTTCATGTCATGCATTCTTGAATCCCTGATGGGCATGTCTGACGAACTAGATTTAGTAAAGGCTACTTCACAGCCCTGAATTGTTGGCTATGCGTAAGGTGCATAGGGGTAGGAACTGACTGTACCGTCTTTACACAAGTGGGGTTTTAGGCTGAGCATAACACGTGTGTTTTGGCTCCATGCAGAGAGCTACGTGGTACTGAAGAACAAGCTGTACATGGGCACCATGCCGGACCACTCCATACAGGACCGAAAAGGACCACTCATATCTGAGCTCCCCACGTGAGTACCTTCAACGTATTGCGTGCACGTTTTCATAGTGTGCGTGAATTGGTTGAGTGCCAGTCTGGTGCGTTGAAGCACTGTGCTGTGATTGATGGAATGAAACAGCGCTGGGGGGGCTTCACCGTTTGACAGTATTGTTCCATCGAAAGGTTCTGTCTCCAAAACCCTTACTTTTAACCGTGGAGGTGTTCTAAGTCAAGCCTGTGCTGTGTGCATGTCTTTCCAGTGTCACGCAAAGGCAGGTGCCAAGTTTCATATTGAATATATCCTTCGAAAAAAAGGAAGCTTGTATTAAGAAAATTTGGCTGCAGCTACAGTCGAATTGGCATAATGACGTTTATTTTGTCTCAGGAAAAGGCCAGCTACCTGGGCTTTTCCCATGCTATAAAAAACATAAGAAGAGCATTCCTTGAAAATTATCAGCAACCGGTCAGTTTTGATCATTGTAATGTCGATGTGAAGCTTTTCTATGACGACGGACCAACCACACACGCGTCGCCTCCACCAGATTCCGTTTTCAAAACACCTGTTGCCAGAAAAAAATCAAACCTTGGATGTAAAAAGAAATTGCCAGGTCGAGGTTCCCATCTGTGAAGCGACACTCAAACTAGCTAGCAAATGTGTGTATTGTTCAAAACGCTCATAGAGTGATACTTCAAGCAGACAAGCTATGCTCATTCAAGACAGTTTGAGGACAATTCGGCATGAACCAGCAGTGCTTGTCTAAAACGGGTAAAGTCTTGAGAACACGGTAAAGCAAAGCACGACATCACTTTTACGGATGGAGTACTTTTTCAGAACGCACTGTTTTTATCATTTTTTTGTACAGTAGACTCTTGATAATTCAAACTTTTAGTGTGACAGCGTTGAAGAGCTCGTTTCAGAGAAATTCCAGTGTCAGTGGCGGTGGCGGCGCCTTTGGTTGTAAGCGAAGAAGCAGCGTTGGCTGTGAGCGAAATTTCAAGGTAGGTGCAAGTAAAGATAGGAGCTGGAGGACGTTTGCACTTTGGATTTCCTTGCAGCACAGTTTGAGTCTCAACCGAGAAGTGAAGGTAGGCTAGCCATCAGGAAGGCGACAGTAGGTTTGTGTGTACATGCGTGTTTGTGGGCGTGTGTGTGCATTTCGCTGTCGCGTTCGACTCTTAGAGGTGAAGCTTAAGGGTCCCCCAATTTTTTTTTTATTGAAAGAAACCTGGAATTTTTGGTCTGCTCGCTATGTTTTCAGGGTATTTTAAAGCCGCTTAATTCAATCTGCCCCACTGCACAAATTCGGTTAATTCAAAATTTCCTTTTGTCCGTGTCTGGAAGTATCTGCTGCCTTTGTTGCTTCTAGCTGTAGATTCGCATTTTTATGTAACTTAAAATCGTAAATAAAGCCAATTGCCTTCTTACAAAAGGGCCAAACTAGCGAAACCGCATGCACTAAAAGTTGCACACTGACTGAGGGAGAAAAAAAAACAACCGATGTTGGCCTGGCCTTGGTCTAATCAGTGTCGAATCTGTCTTAATGTCACTTTTGCCACAATACACTGGCGCCATGCGGGAAAGTGTCCTAAGCATGAGAACTTGGGAAAGGCGTGCGAGTGAGGACTGGAAAGGCGTGCGAGCGTTTAGTCTTACGGCCTTCGCAATGCGTCTGTTTCCACCTGCCGCCGCACCACCCTGTTGTCACTGCGACCCTGCCATTGTGTTCGCGACTGCGGCCCATGCAAAAGTAGACGCAAGCACATGCTAATGCCCTTTTCTGCTCTGAAATCTTCTCCAAAAAGTGAAAAGCCACTTCCATCACTGCGCTTCTATGTGCTTCACCGCAGCACACGCGTGCATCCCAGTGAAGTGTTAACTAATGGCACATGCAGTTTTTGCAAGTGACAGTTGTACCATGACATTTCAAGCAGAACTACCAACCCATCCAGGACACCGGCTACATAATCAAGAAAAACTTGTTTTCGTTGCACACAGAAACCTTCACGTGGTAATTGTGTACATCTGCACTAGACGCAGTCATTGACCACTCTTATTATGGCTAATCGACCATAATATACACAACTATTGCAATGCCGGGCTCACAAGTTATTATAGCATGTGTAGTGGAAACACAGCGGGTAGACACAAATAGCAAACCCGTGCTAGCCAGTGTTGCAACTCCGCGGATGCATTTGGTATGTCTTACCAAAATCCACACACTTCGTATCGCTGTGAAGCCTGTGTGGCATTGAACAAACGTGCATACCTATGTAAAGGGAACTCCTCAGAATGTTAATAGCCATGGGCCATGAGCCTAGTTCTTCATACAGTATCGAGCCTAAAATCAGTGTATCATGAAGCAGAATAGAAAGAAAAAGAATAATATATGTATATAGTATATGACTAATTATGTGCAGTTTATCCATATGAGTTCTGAATGCACTCTGCAGGTGTATACCATATTTTCATGTGCATGAGCCGCGCAAAATATACAGAATATATGAAGCTAAGATTGGGGAGAGCAGGTTATATAAAAATTCCAGTGTGCAAGATGGCGTCGCTGCAATGCAAGGATGGTGGCTTCACGGCAATACACAAGGCTATATATATCCTTGAAGGGGAGACTAAAGAGAAAATTCGTTAACAGGGGTTCATTGGTTTCGACAAGCAGACTTGTCTTCTTCAAGGCTTCAACTACTCTGGCCAGAGATACAGATAAGCTCAATCCAATCCTGTGATTGGATTGAGCCAGTCTAATGGTAAGCCTTTCTACTGCCTTTCTTTTGAACTACTGAAGAGAAAGGTACTTTTTTTTCAGGTTTGTAAATTACCCTTTCGCAACACCAATAGCGGAGCACTCAACATGGGAAAGCGTTACGTAAGCGAAAAAATGTGCAAGAATAAATTACAGTTGGCAAAAGTACCCTGAGGTGCCTGCACCAGCTCGCCGTGACTTCCTAGATTTTGATGCCAACCTCTGGTGACTACATAATTCTTTGTAGCTAAACATGAATAACAATCTCTTCTGGAAGAACTGGAGACTTTACAATTTCATTATGGATGAAAAATGGCTAATTTCCATGCTTCCACAAATAATTTTTTTTTCTTGAACAACTGGACACATTTAGCATTGCTATACATGAAATTGTAGCTCATTAGTTCGGCTTTTCATCTATATATGGGAAGTGCTGTGAGAATTACAATTATTTAAAATTTACTTGGCCATTCAACAAAAAAGAAATATGCACAGGAAAGTATAAACACAACGGAAGTGAGTCAGTGTGCTTAGCCAGAAAGTTATTTTCGAAATTCTGAAATATAGAAAGCGTTCCGGGTTCCCTTAGCTATCGTTTCCAACAACTCATCTGTCTAGAGGCCTTGATGGCTGCGCCACTCAGCAAAGCAGTCACTTGAAGGCAGGAAACTAAGTTGAAATTTGCAGGTGGAACAGAAGGTGTTTGTTCTACTTCGTCGTTGCTTCCTCACAGAAAATCCTGCAATTTCTTCTTTTCTCCATTTTTTTCGGTTGGTGTTGAGCGGCATCCAGCGGTGAAAAAATGGTGAGAGGGGGGCTTGTCATTACACAAATTTAGTATATTGAAACAACTGCTGAATCACCTCTTCTATAAGTGCCAATTCATCACAATAGGTGTCTCTGGAACGTTCTGGGACTTTTCAGTTGTGTTTTCTGTGTTCATGGAAGGAAAAGCTGTAACGCATGGGATATCTGCAGAGTGAAAAAAAAAAACAATTTTCTACCAATATATGCATTTTCTAAGAAAGTTGTTTGTTCTAATGATTTGGTCAATGATATTCTAGTTGTCCGCCAGTACAGATGAAGTCACAATACTTTAACAACACTCATGTAGATGATCATCCGAATGAGTTTCAGCATCTCTAGTAGGGGTGACTTCCTCATAGGAGCTGTCACGTAGACATTAGGTCTCTTTAGCCAAAATATTCATCCAAGAGTATTCGTTAGAGTTGCCACACAAATTCTTGATAACTTCAGTCGTAAAAAACAAATAAAAGAAAAAATCCAGCATAATCATAGTTGACGCCTGTTGATCTGCAGTATTGCTTCAACATAGGCACCAAGTTGTTTTGTGGATGAAAACTTCACACGACACGGCGCATTTGGAGAAATATATTAGCCGTATGTTGTTGAGGCGATGCTAAACACAAAAATAAAACCACAGTCAACGAGTATGGAGCACGATTTCTTTTTATATACAGTGCAAAGATGAAAACGAAACTGACATGTGAGCGCTTGTCGAAGTTAGAGGCATCTGAGCTGGCGCATCTTCCTCAAAACCCAAATCACATGATCCCGCATCGTTACTAGAGTCATCCCCACTGCTGGGTAAAAAAAATCAGCAGTAGAAGTGGACGAAGTGCCCGAAACAGCAGTGGGCTTACGAGGGGCACGCACCCTGCAACGCGGGTCTCTCGGCCAACTCGAGACCACTGTCTGTTCAAGTTTCGCTTGTAGCGGGGCTGGGGCATGCAAAGTGTAAACAAACGAAACTGAAAGAGCTGTTGTCAATGAGTATGCAAGATGGCGTTCGTTGTTTTTAAGGCACGGGCTTTACGTTTTGCGGGAGATTTGGAGTCATCGACATTCATGTCCGATGGTGCCGTACTGAAAGAGTTAAATAGGAAGTTTTAAAAAAAAAAACTCATTAAGGGGGGACACTGCTCTTAAAATTTTTTTCTCATTTCTTGATGATAGTTGGTGAGTTTATGCATATTTGTGCGCTGATTTCAAATATGCAATTACTTTTCTAGTATAACCAGTAGTTCCTAAAATACAAAAGATTTCATGTGCCTTTTGGGGAGGCAGATTTTTTTAAACAAAAAGAGTTACAAAGTAAATCAGCGTATCACAATAACCTGTAATCAGAACTGAGTGCAACGAAACAAAAACAGATGCTCTAAACCCGTCAGAACAAAATTTACAATATGTTGAACATTCACGAGTGCGTCAATTTCAAGCTGCGATTTCCTTCGTGAATGTTCAACATACCATAACTTTTGTTCTAATGGGCTTAGAACATCAGTTTTTGTTTCATTGCACTCAGTTCTGATTACAGGTTATTGTGATGTGCTGATTTACTTTGTAACTCTCTCTGTTAAAAGAAAATCTTCCTCCCCAAAAGGCACATGAAATATATTGTATTTTAAAAACTACTGGTTATACTAGAAAAATAATTGCATATTTGGAAATCAGCACACAAATATAATAAACTCACCAAGCATCATCAAAATTGATCAAGAAATGGATCAAGAAATGAGAAAAAAAATTTTAAGAGCAGTGTCCCCCCTTAAACCAATACAATAAAAATGCAATATAAGACCTTGGAATCTGTAACATTACCGTGACCTTTATGTGCTGAAGTTTTGACGCGAGATTTTTATAAACGAAACTTAGACCTTCATTGTCTCTTGAAACGGAAGTTCTCAAAGAATAGTGTATCTATATCAACTGATTTAGTGTTTCACTTTAGTGTCCCTTTAATTCTTCCTCGGGTTGTTGTTGGGGTCGCAGCTTATATGCATGATTTATACGCGAGAGAATACAGCATCTCACTGTATGTCTATTGTCACTCTACAATGAAGATGCTCCTTCAGTTAACAAAACAATTTTAGTGTTCACAGTGATTCCACTCCTGCGCCAAAGTGCGCCAAATTGTATGTACTGCGCCATCCTGATAATATCGATGAAAATTGCGCCATACTGCGCGAAAGTCTCGGGTTTGGGGGCGTCTATCACCCGCAATCGCACGGCCGGCGCGTCAGAACATGTGCAGCTTGATCTTGGGGCTGCCAAAGTCGCTACCATGGACCAATAATTATTCCGCTGAATGAATAGCGCTCGCGCGTGCGTCCCGAATAAGCCACGATGGCATGCACGGTGCCGACGCCGCTTCTGTTCAGCAAGTCGGTTCAACAGCAAAACGCGCTCTCCGCAGAGGATCGTGACATTTAGGCCTCTCGGTAGCGAGAAAGTGCGACGGCGATTCATCGGCGGACGTCGTCTGTTCTAGAAACGCTGCTGATAGCTCGTTTCAAGCGTCGCACGGCACGTAAGGAAAGCAATGTTCAGTAATAACTACATGTGTGCTACTAAAATGTCTGTCACTTCTGTTTCCGGACATCGCGGAATGAAATATGGGATCGCTAGCAGTAAATATATGGAACAGTATCGAATTTTCCTTGCTTCGCGTTTATGGAAGGGCACGCGAACGGTGGAAACGCGTTCACACTTTTCCTCAGATATACTTTATCGATGGATCTTCATTCGGAAGAGCTTTTTCGTAATTGCTGATACCAGCACGTCCGAGTTTAATCACTCTGCGGTAAATACTCCCTAAAAGGCCCTGCCCTTTTGAGCTCACGTGCTAGGGTTCCGATTCGAATTTTTTGCTTGCTTTTTAAAAATGTCATCTCATTAATAAAAGCATATATCCTGGTCGGAGCAGCCGCAAATACGCAGCTGTCAGTAGCGGGCCCGTCGCTGACGGCCCACAGTGAAGCGGCTACCCCATGTTACACGTCCGCCCCTCACTTTCGGTGGTCAATAGCTGACGGGTAAAACAACTCAGTTTCGCTTAAGGGCAAATCAATGAATGCGATACCAACAAATTGTATTGTTAAACGACGTAAGGCTAGTACCTAACTCATTTGGATTCGATCTCGCGTAACTCAACAAAACACTGGTTTAAGGGAATATGGCCGCTCCAGGAACCGAAGCGTTTTCTTTCTCTGAGTTCTCTAAACCTGAAGTAAGCGTTGAGAGCACAGCAAGTTTAACGAGCCGTCTCCTGATGCCTCGAGATGGCGCGCGCGCAAGCGACTGAGCCCTTCGAACGATGCGGTCCCCTCGCCCCCCCCCCCCCCCCCGCTCCCCTGGCGTCCGTTCATGCTCCTTACGATAGACGGGCGGGGCGTTTCCTCTCTGTTTGATAGCAATCGACGGCAGGCCCGCACGCGGGGAGATGTTATCTCATGCGCTGTCCGTGCGACGGAGACGGACGGCCGGCTAGCTTAATCTACGCTTCAGCCGCGTTCGTTGCCAGCGCTCGCGAGCTTTTACCCGCGGCTAGAATGCACGTGGTGATGTTATTAATTTGGTCTTTATGCAGAAAATTACGGCAATGGCGACGGCAAAAATCCGCGGAGAGCGTCCATATAATTGTTATCACAATAAACATTTAAAAAAAGTTGAGCCATTTCAATCTCTGAAGTGGATGATAAGCGAAGCTGTTTCGCGCATGGCAAGGAGGTGACATGGTGGAGGACAGTTTGGTATGTAAGGCCAGGTTGTTAACGTTCAATACGCAATATTAATGCGAAAGCATCAGATGCTTTATCAAACACGAAAATTGACCGTCGGTGGCGTCAATCGATTGGTGCAAAAAATAATCATGTGATGGGCGTAATCACACGTCATAGATCGTCAAAACTTGTGACGTCATCATGGCGTCATATATCGTGATGTCGCGTGACGACACCATCACGACATCGTCGCTTTACACTGCTTCCGTAATCGGTGCGCCGATCATGGAGCTAGCACAAAACCAGGTGAGGTGCGGATAGCTTGCAGAGAAGGAGGGGGAAGATCAACTCGTCGATCGAGAAGAAAAAGAACCTGGCTTTCACCTTGGAGTTTTCTTAGGGGAATGCATTAGGGACAGTGTGGCTCTTTTGCATTGAGGCACTGCTGTACATCACGGCTTTTGTCTACCACGTCTGCTGATAACCACATAGACGTATTTAGAGTGTTATTTAATGAAGTGCAATTTTATTGATGTGGTATTCTGTTTATATGCAAGTGTCGAAAATAATCGCCGAAGAGGTTAATTCAGAACACTCAACTGCATGAGCCCTTACGTTTTTCATTAGCGAGTGAAGTATGGAGTTCTCCTGAGATGATTTTTTCCATGAGATTTGCAATGAATCGAAATATTTTTAGCCTTCATAAGAGGCCCATAGTAATATTCCGGTGCTTGAATGTTATTGCAATATGCTTCTGTAGTGCACTCCAGGATGTAAAATTCGCTGCTCCAGAGTGCTCCCAGATGCAAAATTATCTGCTCCAAAGTGCTCCAAAACGGAAATTTTGCTGCTCCAAAAATTGCTCCAAATGAGAAGTCCTCGGTAGCATCACTGTAGTTCATTTCTTGAAGATATTAAATCGTGAGTTATAGTAGCCATGAACAGTTGTTGCAGACACAGAGACAAGAGCTGGAAACGTTTGTTAACAAGGACAAAAAACTTTAATGAATATCTTGAGCACAGTATTGTAATGCCACTCGATTGAGCTCAAAAATGCACATGCACAAAATATGAAAAAAGCAGCAGATCATTGGTACGCCATGTGCCAGGCACGGGTGTTGGCACACAAGAATAATTTATTCATCAATCAGTTCATATCTGTACACTGGAAAATGTTTATTTGCAGATAAAAATGGTGTTGAGCATTATCCACGTTTGAGGTTGGCTCGCAGAACAATTTGTAGATCAGACATATAGGTCATTTGGCAAGAACTTGTAAAACAGAACTTAATTGTACATGGGAATGCAAGATGTGTAGCTTAATTTTGCTGTGATGATGAACAGAGAATAGAGAAAGCTATTTACAGCACTGAATTTGTGTATGTGAATATCGTAAAAATTTTCCGCACAGATTACCTCAAGCATTTAAGTACTTACTGAGCAAATAAAGGCAACATTTTTTTCGCAGTCTGATGAGAAAAATGTTGTGCACAGTTAAAAACAAATTCTTTCGATGTTGCTGTAAATTTTCAGAGAGCTACACCAATGAACCAGTCTTTGGCTCTTGATGTTTTATAAAAAATTTAACTGTCGCAGTCTTTGTGTAAGCGGTTTTAGTTGGTTGTCTTTAACACAACGTCCAACTCGCCACATCTTAAAAACCGGTAACTCACAAAAAACAAAACCATCTATGAAAAAAATACAATGACAGTGATCATCTTTGATCACTTCCAACATGGCTCCTTGCACGGAGATGCATCACAAGTTTCCACATTAGGAGCACTGAATTTGCAGTATATACATGTGTCATTTGCGACAGCTTTAAGTATGTAGCTGATGTAGGACGTGGGTAATCATACCAAGACATGTCATAATAAGTATTAGTTTTCTATTCTTGGCCATTATGCCGAGAGTTGATTGTTTGTTTAAGTGACAGCACGTTATTTCACATGCACTCGGTTTGCACTTTAAATATACATACCTACAGCTAAGAAACCAAATTTGGCATTAGAAAACATCTAAAACTCAAAAGCCTCGCAGTTTTGGGAATTTTGCATTATGAGCATTTACGGCACTGCTGGCTACCTGCTGCCGATTGTGTATTATCCCTATAATTAAGAACATTTGCACTGCGAGGTTCTAACTGTCCCAGAAACTTATAGTAAAACCTAGCTGTCAGCACAGGTCTCTTTTTATATTTACCTTTATAGAAATAAAATGAAAATAGTAGTTTTGTGCATATGTGCTGAACATCCTATGGAGGGAAACAAAAAACCATTCTGGCCTGATAGCTTGTTGTACAAAAAACGATTGGCTATGACTGATTGGCTTTTCATCGAAAAATAAACGTGATCTCCAGGAAGCATCACTTCTTCGTGTGACCTACTACACTTCGCACCTCAATAGCACGACACATCGGCTTGTTTTCTTGTGGTTTTGGGGGTCCATACTTTCTACACACTTCCTTTCGAGGCCTTTGCAAGCCACTGTCCCAGTGTTCATAAACAAAACAGTCTCTTTGTTCACTGGTGCAAATTGTTTGTGACTCAGCACTCCACGGAAGTAGATGACCGGCACACAGTTCAGAGGCAGTCCTTGGAGCAAGTGAAGAAGTTTTTTTGGAACTGCACAGTCGAGTTAAGAACCTCCATCCATTCAACGTCGACATTGTGAAAGAGGCCGTTGGGGAAGGGGGGCAGCTTGCAGCTGTCGAGCACGAAGAAGTTGATCCGATAATGTTGGAAACCCTTGAGGGCATCGCTGAGCACCTGCACATTAAAAAGAGCATGTTGAAATGCAATGTCTATTCTAACTTCAGATAAGGAAACTGTACCTTATGCTACGCTCACTGATCAAAGTAATTAAAAAAATGTTGATCCCTACGTCCTCCATATTTTAACTTTCTGTACATAAATAGCGGATCTCGCCTGTCATTCTCAAACCATGGAACCTTTGGAATAATTGTTGAGGTTTCACATCCCAAAACCATGGTACGATTGTGAGGGACACCGCTGTAGAGGGCTCAGAAAATTTCGACCACCTGGGGTTGTACTATGTGCACCTAAATCTAAGTGCACGGGCCTCTAGCATTTTGCCTCCATCGAAATGTGGCCGACACAGCCAGGATTTGATCCCGCAATCTTGGGGTCAACATTCGAGCACCATAACTACTAGAGCACTGCGGCGGGTCAGCCCTGGAACCTTCTACTATATAAAGTATGCTTACAAATACTTTGCAGCTTGTGTTGCAATCTTCTGAAAAGATTGTGCAGTAAACCATAATGCGGAAGTAGATCTGGTGTTTTACTGCTTAACAATGGGGAAAAAATATTGCAGAATGAAGGGTGCTAAAACTGTCAAAAAGCAGCAGACAATTCAAGCCATTTTTTATGACTGTGAACCAATTATATCAACAAGAAACTCTCCTAAGTGCAAAATTTACTGTGGGCATTTACTGTGAACAGGAGCAAAATTTTCTGTGAAACAGTAAATTCACAAGAATTTAATTGAGAGCCTCACAAACTCAATCACAAAAGGTTGAAACAGAGCAAGCCGGTGTATTGCAAAATCATAGCACCCAGTTTCTACACTCTGACGCAAGAAATGCTTTGTAGGAACAGTTTTTACTGTAAATTGTCGATGGAGTTCCGAGAGTTGTCATTGTGTTCCTCATCAACGGTTTAGAGGGCATGTGAATAGTTATCACGTAATGTCAGTGGTACTCTCAGCATTGGTCACCCGCCGTGGTGTGGTCTAGTAGTTGACTGCTGACCGGAAGGTTGCGGGATCGAATCCCGGCCGCGGTGGTTGCGCTTTAATGGAGGCAAAATGTTAGAGGCCCGTGTGCTTAGATTTGGGTGCATGTTAACAACCCAGCTGGTCAAAGCTTCCG
This sequence comes from Rhipicephalus sanguineus, assembly GCF_013339695.2. Classification (NCBI taxonomy): domain Eukaryota; kingdom Metazoa; phylum Arthropoda; class Arachnida; order Ixodida; family Ixodidae; genus Rhipicephalus; species Rhipicephalus sanguineus. Next base: position 90,227,589 of record NC_051183.1, read on the forward strand.
GAGCCTTCCACAAGGCATCCCTCAATCATATCCTGGTTTTGGGACGTAAAACACCAACAATTATTATCTCAGCACTCGTCATAAGTATGCGTGTTTGCGTCAGCATTCTTCTCGTGCCAGTTCAGCGCTTGTGTTGTCCTTTGGTTTTGTGTTTGTCCTTTCACCTGGTGTGTGCTGCTATATGCTATAATGATCCACCAACTAGCCCACCTGCACAATTGCACTCAATATGACTTGCAACATGGTAGCACGTGGCTTCTTGAGCTTGAAAGTTGAGCATGGCTTCGACTTGCCATCATTTCCACAAGTAAATGACATTTTCTGATGTGGGATCATCACCAAATCAGAGAATCGTGTTTAGTTGTAGAAATAAGGGCTAGTGGAAGCCGTGCGTGATGTTGCAGCGCGTAAGGCCACACGCTCCCGTGTTGCAAGTCATATTGAGTGCGACTGTACATTTCAAGCTAGTAAACCTCGCAATCGTTATAACTCATTTCAAGTGGGCGTTGCTTATTACCTGGTGGTTACGGATGTTCTTGCACGTGGCAACAGTCTCAACGTCACCGGGGATTTTGCTCGGCAGTTCAATGCACTGGCATGGGTGGATGTCCTCACGGCGCGGGCACGCGGAGTCGTCCGATCGGGACTGTGTGGGCGCCGAGTAGGTCGTCGGAGGCCGCCTGGGTCTCGCCGGTGCCGCGGCAGGGGGCGCCACTGCCGCCGCGGTAGTCGCGCGCCTCGTGGTAGTCGTCGTCGTCGGTGTAGTGGTCGTGGGACGCCTTGTCGTCGTCGTAGTGGTTGTAGTTGTAGTCGTGGAGCTCGTGGTGCTCGGACTAGTAAGCACTGGTAGTTCAGTTTCAACCTTGGGTGTTGAGGCCCGAACGGGTGGGTAGGCGTTGGATAGGCTGTACAAAAATACATAGGAAGGGGCACACAAAAAAGAAGTCAGAACAAGGGAGATTTACTTAAGAAATCTGGCAGCAAAAATTGACTAATGTCCAATATCATTGTCAATGTGAATTGTATAACGCCAGCTCGAGAGCACTTAGTCAGCGCTGCGAAAATGCGCTTGCTTGCATGAAGGGAATTTTGGATGAAACTAACGCTAAAGCTCCCCAAGCGTCTGAACGCAGTTCTGTGCACGCGGGATATTCTTAAAGGACAAAAAACGATCGTTCTCGGATTAGTAAATTACAATATAGTGCTGAAAGCAGAACGCTCGGTATGCGAGAAGATGCGCAAAAAGAAAATACAGGTGGCGACGCCACCTTGAAATTGCTGCACCAGCTCGCCGTGATGCCATACATTCTGACGGCGTCTGCAGGGACCTACGTAATCGTTTGTCGCTATAAATTATTTTACATTGTGCTGTAAGGGGAAAAAGGTGTTAACATAGCAAGTTTCAGAAAATTTCATTGAACCAGCATGACCAAAATACACAATAACACTTTCTAATGAAGCAAACAGACAACAGGTAGTGTCTAACAAATAAACCAGCCTATCTACACGTATGCATTGCGACGATATATTTTGTTTATATGCCAAGTAGTGTCCACAGTATGTGTAACAATGAATCTTTACAATAATTTATTGATTTTTTTGTTTAGGTGCATTAGCCACTCTCCAGGGTGCCCTTTCACCTGCACTGTCCAATGCAATGCACTACCGTATTTCGCGTTTTTCATTTTCCTGTGCTCCTCTCTGCTGTCTTGGTTAGGCGGCGGAGTTCTGTGGCTAATCCGGGACAGCCGGGATCACCACAACAAAAGCCTCCGAGATCAAAAGCCATATGCGGAGACCCTGCGGTAGCGTTTCGCGACATTCCCATTAGGGGAAGGGCGCATAGGCCTTGCCATCGTGCGAAAAAAATTTGTGGCAGTTACGCACGGAAACAGTGGAGCTGGTGTCCTTACTCTCCTCCTTTCCCCCTCACCCTCGCTATACTATACTATAGAAGACTATGCTATGCTTTACCCTCACATCACTCCTCCTCAACTTCACTTCCCTTTCCCACCGCTTGCTATACCATACTATACATGGTTATGCAATTCTTTACCCTCTCATCTCTTCCTTTCTCCTCACCTTCACATCCTCTTACTTCCCTTTCCGGCCCCTTCTCTTTCTATGCGAAACGAGGCACATCTTTGCCAAGTGATTGCTCGGCAACGCGCACTGACGTCATAGCCAGGCGCCGTTTCCGGTCTACGCGATACGGACAAACAAAAAGCTTTAGCATTTCTGCTGTTAAAAGGCGGATTGCAGATGGCAAGGGAATCTCATTCCATCCCGTACACATTACCTCGGTCTTGTTGGCGCGGCGGTAGGCTCGTCCGTCGACGCAGCTCCTTCCTCCGTAGGAGAGGCCTCGCCCTCCTCGTCGGCATCGTCAGCGGCTCCGCCAGCGCCGCCTTCACTGGCGTTGGCTCCAACCGCGACGGCGGCGCCACCGTCGTCGTCATCGTCGAATTCCTCGGTCAGCTCGGTCGTGGTCGGCGCCAGCGAGTCCGCGGCGGCCGATGTCGGCGCACCCGCCTGGCGCGCGGCGACTAGCGGCTCGTGCACCACGTGGGATGCCACGTGGGATACCACGTGAGCAGACCTGGCCTCCACGCGGTGCGCCGTGGACAGGGCCAGAAAGAGGACGACGGCTGCGGCCAGGGGAAAACTGAAGCTGCTTCGACGAAGTCCTCGAGGCGCCATGACTGTGGACACTTGCTTGTATGAACGTCGCTTGAGCTCGTACCAGTGGCCTGGGTGGACAAAAATGGCGCACTGTATTGTGGCATCGACAGTTAAAGTTTCGAAAAACAGAACTTGGTGTCAGTCATCAGTGGAGGTGGACAGGGCAAAAGAAATCTGTGTGGAGCTTTGCGTCGCCACCTCCACCCTCTTATATATATACAACGGGTGGCGAACCCAAGAAGGGTTCTTAGAAGAAAGGGGAAAAAATCGCACGGTCCCTTATGCATTTGCCGTATGACTCGAAGGCGTAAGTCATCTTTTTCTTCTCTGTCGATTTTATCGGTCCTTTTTTGTTGAATACTTCTGATCGTATTGGTCCTTAGCTTCTGAATACACCTGCATAACGCGCCAAGATCCTTTTGACGGCCCTCCATCGACTTTGAATCTATTCGCAACTTTCACGGCCTATAGGTGGCGCGACTGTACATCCAACATGGCGGTCGTTGAGATTATCGGACCGCTGCAGACGATTTAGGAACGTACAGCGGTGAGCATTCTTAGGGTGAACACAGGAGCGCGTGGCCGACGGCACTGTCAGCGCTGCGTAACGGTCATCGCTTGAAACATTGCACATGCGCATCATGCGTTCTACGAAATAATCTTTTCATCGCGCGCACGGAAGCGTATCCACGACAAGTGTCTTCAGGACGTAGTGGGCGCGGTGGAAAGAGTGTATCGAAAAACACATGCTGCGCATGTGCAATGTTTCCAACGATGGCTGTTGCGCGGCGCTGACAGTGCCGTCAGCCACGCGCTCGCGTGTTCACCCTAACAGTGCTCACCGCTGTACATGTTTGGCGAAGAGTTCAGTTCTTTGCGCTTCGGCTGCACTCCGATTTATGTTTTAGTGAAAGCAGGGTTGCGGTGACATATTATAATAAGTAAAGGAATGTCGGTTACGTGACTGGAACCTCATTAGAAAGATAAATATGCACACAATTGTAAATAAAGCAAACACACTAGTCGCGTTGCTTGCGGCGCTTAATCGCGCGTTGCAAGCCCCGCTGTGTTGTAAACACGATATGGTAGTAGGAAACTCAGTAAAGATGTCTCAGTAATATCAGAGACATCCTCGGAGACAGGCTTTATCTCATTTCTGCTTGCATTGCATTCTGCCGCGTAGCTAGCTCAGCTCCCTTCAAATCACGAAGTAATGTAAGTAAACGAAAAAAAAAAAGATGTGTTGCCCTTCGAGACCGAAGCACAAGAACCACTTGAGGCATGTGCGATTATCGGAAATACGATTTTATTGCGCTTTCTTGGTAAAAAAAGAGAAAACGTAAACAGCGGAATGCCACAATAGGTCGACAAGCAGCGAATGAAACCAGCGCAAGGCGCAATTGTCACGTTTAAGAAGGGACGTTTCTGTTATCCTACGCTTTTGGTGTTTATGAGAAGTGCAATAAGTAACATCGTACGGGACAGGGACGAAAAAACAGCGCCATCAGCAAGTAATACCGAACAAAAAGAGCTGGAGATGTGAAGGTCACGGAGGCACTTCACAGCCACTTCAGACGTGGAATGGTGCGATGGACGCTTTGAAAGCGGACTTTTCATTATATTCTAGAGGCGGAACGCATTCCTTATCAGTTCTGGTACTGTCTGCACAGCGACTGTGTCGAGCGGAGGAACGAAGCGCGAGAAAGGTGATATGAGGTAGTAGACATATACTCAAATGCAAAATGGGATTCTACATACATTCATGGGCCTTGGTTATTTGCTTGCGAAGTTTAACCCGCTTAACCACTCACGACTGTTGGAGGCGCTAATCTGAAGGGGAGGCTTTTGCTTTGCCTCCCGCTGTACACTGTGAGCACCGAGGCCCGCAGTAAAATCAGTTGCCTTTTTCTTTTATTTTCCGTTCACATTGAGGAACCGAAATTGTCACGTATCGAGACCGTGCACATCGTCGCAAAACGACCCCAAACGAGGCAAAACAAGTGGCAACATTCGCTGACTCAAGCGCGTCCAACATTTCAATAATCTCAACAGAGCTTCCGGCGGCCACCACTCGGCGGCGCCACGGTACCTGGAAGTTGCGAATTACGTATTTGACGGATGGCGCCGGGTCGAGCTGCTTCAAGAATGTAGCATATGATTTCGCAGAAGCGTGTCCAACATACACCTTGTCGGATGTGCGAAACGCTACACTGTGGGTAACTGTTACAGAGAGAACGGGTCAAGCCGTTGCGGCGGTACAGTGGTTACGGCGCTCGGCTGCTAACCCTAAAGCAGCGAGTTCCACATCGATCGCAGCGGTCTCATTTTCGTTGGAGGCGAAAATGCTAGAGGCCCGCATACTCGCATTTAGGTGCACTGATCCCAGATGGTGGAAATTTCTGGAGCCCTCCATTACGGCGTGCCTCATAGTCATGTCCTGGTTTTGGCACGTAAAAGCCCAGCAATTATTACTATATTACAATTATTACTACGGGCCACGCCGGCTTTGTGCATTAATGTTTGCAGCGCACGAAAGTCACCTTGTAGGCTTTCATGGTAAAAGCAGCGCGAAAGGATGGCAACATGAGACGAAGAACGACACAAGATAGACACTAATGTCCCATGTCGTTCTCGCATCAGCGCCTGTCCTGCGCCTTGTGTTGTCAGCTTTTCGCGCTGCTTTTACCACGATGACCAACCAACCAGCCCAATTTTTGCACGCTACTGCACCCCGAGTTTACCCTGCGGTACTCACAGAACATCAAGATGATGAGACAGATGCAGGATACGACGGACGCCTTCCTCTCTTAAATGTTCGTCCCTTTTCCGGCGTCCTTAGCGGTCGATGGCTGCTGAACTGGCCCGCCTACACGGTTTGACAAGATTCCCGACTAGACACGGAGGCAGCCAGCCGCGTTTTCAGAGTATATATGAAGTGCATGCCGACACGTGCGCAGTTTCTCATGGCGTTTCCTGTCGCATGTGTAATCGGTTTAGCTCAGCCCACGTCGTGGATAAGCGTGCGTGACGTGCATTAGATATGAGAGGGAGGCGTTATTGCGACATATTGCGATAAGCCGCTGCAAATGCATCGCTAGTGCGCACCTGAACGGGTATTTGGCGATGGGTATAATTCCTTTTATGTCGCGGGATCGAATCCCGGTCGCATTTCGATGGCGGCGAAATGCTAGAGGCCCGTGTGCTTAGATTTAGGTGCACGGTAAAGAACCCCAGGTGGTCGAAATTTCCGGAGCCCTCCACTACGGCGTCTCTCATAACTGTATTGTGGTTTTGGTCCGCGAAACACCAAAATTATTATTGACAGTTGTACGCCTTTCGTGCTAATCTCGAAAAACATTTGCACCCTTTTGGGCGTTTTTCTGTCCCGCTACAGAAACCTTCGACGATTTCACGTGCCTTTCCGTGATTTAGCGCTGCGCGCCCGGCACTTTCATGTAACGAATGGCTTGCCCACTGTGTCATCGTGACGTAACATTCTTCATAGCAAAGTGGCGAGCGCCAAGTCACGAAGAAAGGAAATGGCAGCGAATTCGGGTGACCATTATTGTTGCGATACAAAACGACTCCCCCAAACGCTGCAAACTGTTTTGAAGAGTCTGCAGGAAACTGCGTCGCGGCTACCCGCGGTACACGCATGTACGGCGTTCTGCTGCTGTTGAATTAAACGAGGGTTAGGGACTTGGTTCTCTGTATGCGGCGCCGGCGTCGGTAAAACTAGAAAATTAGCACCACATTACAGAGTCTCATAATGCGAGCGTCTGTAACATAACAGAATGTTATGCTATAGAACGGAACATGTTATTTTACATTACAGAACTCTGCATAAAAGAGCAGAACAAAGTCTCGAGTGAAAGATATACCCGTGCAAACGCGGGCGCAGTTAGGACGTTTTGTTCTTTATTGTATTGTCCCTTTATGCAATGCAAGTCTTCAACTGCCATTAATTGAAAGAACGGCTGTCACACGGCTACTTGGTTTCTCCTTTTCTGTTGAACATATGCATGGCCGTGTGCTTAGATTTAGGTGCACGTTGAAGAGCCCCAGGTGGTCGAAATTTCCGGAGCCTTCCACTACGGCGTCCCTCATAATCATATCGTGGTTTTGGACGCTAAGCCCCAAGAATCATGATATTATAAAGGCATGGCATAGGACGGTACAGAAGACACAGGACGCTCGTTTCATTTCTGTGCTATCCACGTCTTCCGTTGTAGTTGTGGCGTGCGCTTGTTAACCCCAGTACTATCGTTGTAGACCGCTGCTATAGGCATGGCTTCCTCTGTGCATCCTGCCTATATAGATAAAATGAAGAACGTTGCGATGACTACAGCATATTGGTGTATAAAGCTGTAGGACTCGGCGTGTTGGAAACTCATCTCACGGAAATCGCTGCATGCCTTCGGTGTTTTTCGATTTGTTTTTACCTCTTCGTGCTTGGTTATTACTGCAGCGTAAGCTTTGTACCGAGATAGACATCTTGACGAGACTGAGTATTTTGAAGCGTCTGCATATGCAGCATCTCACATTCTCGCATGTATGCTTTACCCGTAGACTTTACAAATAGCGTGCTGCACAGTCACTGCGGTGTGCCGTACTGCCAAAGATTTGACCCCACCTTCTCTGTATGGGCGCAACAACGTGTTGGTTTGGGCGCGCTGCTTCACGTCATTCGCAAGATGTGCCCCCGAAGCGAATAACGGAATGCGCCATCGCAACCGCGGCTTCATACCTGCTGGCAAGCCGGGCACGTTCTTTCACCCAGCGCGTGCAATTGGCATGCGTGAAAAATCATTGCCGTATATAATGGAAGTGGCCTCGCGGTGGTGGTGCGGCCTTGGCTCGTTTTCTCCTTTGAGGAAGCACCCAAACCCCTGGACACGCATGGTTCGTGGCCGAAAAAAAAAAAAAAAATGGAAACCGCGCGGAAGGCGAAGAAACGTCCCCGGATTGGATGACGCACCCTTGTTTACAGTATACGACTTCATGTTTGAACCAGCGCGCTGTCTCTGGTGTTGTAGCCGTATGTACAGCTGTACGGCCGGCCAATTTTGAAATGTCTTTAGTTTTCCATAATGCAATGTTAGCGGAAAGAAGTAGGAGTAGAGGAAGCTTTCGTTGCACCACACCTTCGACCTTGGACGAATGAATGAATGAATGAATGATTTCAATAAAGAGTTCGCGTGTAGGCCTAAGTGGCCTACAAGCCTAAAAAAAGGAAAACGTCAAGTCAATCTGACAATGCCAGCCTAGCAAAATAGTGGAGATCCAGGAGACAATTGCGCATCCCTACTTGCGGATCAATCTCTAGTCGTCCAGGGAATTGTATGTTGGTTGCGTATCTCATGGCGAGCGTCTTTGAATGCAGGGTACAGCTACTACTACCACTACTACTATTGCTACTCCTACTACCACAAACACACACACGCTTACCGTGACATGTGCACGATAACCAAGGGCCGATTTGCTAAGAAGCGCTAATACCTTAAAAAGAACAGTTAAGAGCAAAGCGATTTTTGACGCATCAGTAAATTACCCTTTCACGATACCAGGGGTGGAAGCGCGCTTTAGTGTTTTGGAGCAGCTCAGGGAGCAGAAATAATGCTGTTTTGGAGCAGCTTTGGAGCACCAAAATGTGTGTTTTGGAGCAATGCAAGTTTGTTTTGGAGCAGATTTGTAGAGTCAAAACATTCCAACGATTTTAGAAAACATTCAACACTGATGAACCAACCATACTTAACACAAATTATATATATATATATATATATATATATATATATATATATATATATATTATATACACACGCGCGCGCGCTACGTGTTATCATTAAAACATCACAGCTGTGATAGAGCAATGACTCACGAAAACGAGATAAGCAATGTTTTGAATAGCTACACTTGACTAGACTGACAAATGAAAAACGTTCATGGCAATGAACGTTTTTCAGCAGCGGCGTTTTCGCGACGCGTTTGCCGGGTTGCTACATTTTCGTCAAAGGCCCATGCCGGCTTCAAAAATTTCCTTCGAAATGCGCGGAGGTCAGCGCCGTCTGGAGGCATTGGAAGAAACCAAACAAACACGCGTCTGTACCCTAAATTCCGCTTGTCGGACGAGCAGGCGATGCGCAGCGCGAGGCGCTTTCTTTTCTACTTCGAGTAGGAAGACGCGGCGCCGCGATTTTGAGATGGTGTTCGTCAAAATGACACGCGTGACCCTCCAACCATGCGTCAGTCGCGCATGAAATCAAGCAATTGGGGGCGCAACGGCACGACTTCACGAAGGCGTTCGTCAAAAAACACGCGCGTCCCTCGGCGCGCGCAAATCACGCCAAAAATTGCGCCTCGCGCTTCCACCTTTTCTCTTCAAGTTCCCTTTCAAGGTTTGTCAATTATTGGTGTCGGTTATATGCACGCAAATATGGTACTTGAGGTGCGATGATACTAGATGTCGCAAGCGCACAATTTGTATCCCGTGGTTCTGTTTTCGTACTACCTCACATTCGTGTTGTGAGTAATAAACGTTCGAAGCATAGGCGTGCGCACAGGGGGGGGGGGGGGCGGCGCCTCCCCCTAATCACCCAAGAGGGGGGGGGGGCGCAAAATCTGCCCCGTACATTGACCCTTCTAGTCACCTAAGAGGGGGGGGGGGCGGTGCAAAACCTGCCGCATACATTGACTTAGTAGGGCGGGGGGGGGGGGGCGCTGCGATGAACCTTTGCCCCCCTGATGGGGAACCCTGCGCACGCCTGTGCTTCCAAGTGTCTATCTTGTTCTTTTTTGTATATTTCTTCACTCGCCACCTCATGTACCAAACTACACACAGCAACGGCGGCGAGCGGCATGTCATGTGCTGCGGATGGTATACGAGCTACAGCGTACTCGACCACGAGCCGAGCGCCGGTTCTGACGAGCCAAAATCGAACAACGCGACCGATCGCACTGGCGAGACTAAGGTCGTCGCTGCACGAGCGTGTTTACATGCTGTATTTATAAGGTCTAAGGGCTTGTGTGCAATGCAAAAAATTCTGCACATGGAGAGGCACGCTCTCACTAAAAAAAAAAATGAGTTTCGGAAATGGTCCAACCGACTTACATAAACCGAAGCTCTGTGAGTGGTTTCGAGGTTGTTAGTGGCTTCATTGGCCGCAAACGGATAAAACAAATTTTTCTTTCTCATGCAGACTTACGACACAAAATCCATATTACACACTCAGATCTACAGCAGTTTCCTTAATGCAAAGTTTCTAAATAATGGTCGCGCGTATACGTCCGCGGCAGCTGCTCGCATTATCCTCATGGCCTCCCATCAAATTAAATATTCGCAGCAAATAGAACCTTTTCGACATTATGAAGCGTCAACGCGCGCGCACTTACTTTTATTCATGTTCGCAATCCCAGGCCACGATGACACAAACCGCCTCGAGCGCGTAGCGCGCCAAAAAGCTCCGTTGCCGCCGGCGTCACAATCGAAATATGGCCGCACCAACTCACTTTCTTGTAGCTAGCTCCTGTAGGCTCGCTAGCTTTGTTGCGCCTTCGACAACGTCACGAGAGCGCGCCAAGTGATGTGATGATGATATAAGCTCGCATAGGCGCGCCATGACACGGATGACAGCGGCACATGAAGGCACCAAACTATACCCTCGGTGATCGGTTCCGGCGGCGCACCGGAGCCCATCGAGGAGGCCGTGCACCAAACACCGCTTGGGAGCAGTTTCGGCGCAATAATGCATTTTGGAGCAGGATGGCGCAGCAGAAGAGCATTGGCGCAGCGCGGCGCAAATGGCGCAGAGCTTCCACCCCTGCGATACGAAAATCACAACCGTTGCCGAGAGAAGCCGCTTAGTAAGCGAGAAAACTCAGAATAAGGTAATACAAGTGGCGACACCGCCTTCGAAGTTCCCGCCCCAATTCGCAGTGACGTCATAGATTTTGGCGCCGTTTGCTAGTGCCTACATAGTTCTTAATCGATAAAAAATAAGTACATTATCATCTCAGTAGGCCAGAGAGTTAAATGTTTCAGAAAATTTCGTTGAGCCATTGTGGAAAAAAAGATGACAGAACAATAAAATTCGTGACTTCATGGCCCTAAGATATTTTGTCGCGAAATTTAGGAATGACCTATCTTATTCTCTTCTGTTGATAAAGCTACGATGGCGAAATTTACGACAGTACAGTTTTCAAAGAATAATTTACCATTCTGACTTGATTCATCTTTTCGCTTTGGTGTCCCTTTAAAGGGACACTAAAGAGAAACAATGAATCGGCCTAGATCGATAAACTGTGCTCTGAGAACTCTAATGACGTTAATTTCGCCGTCATAGGTCTAGTAATGGAGGAGAAATTCGAGTTTAAAGTTTCATTTTTAAATTTAGTGATTCGAAAGTGTATTTATCGTATTTTGGCGCCATTGGCTGAACAAAATTACCCCAAACTTGGTATGTTATGTTTATGGCTCCCTCGAAGGACTATGTACTTCCATTTTACCCAATAGGAGCTACGTATAGTCCCTCGTAGGCGCCGTAAAAACATGTGACGTCACGGCGAATGGTGCGGAAACTTCAAGGTGGCGTCGCCACCCACATTTTGTTTTTGCGCGTTTCCTCGCTTACTAAGCGTCTTCTCGCAGCAAGCGTGGTGTTTTTGGTATCGTGAAAGAGTACTTTACTAATATGGAACAAAAATCGTTTTGCTCTTCAGTGTCCCTTCAACATAGACGACTATGTAACCCGTATATGAATCTTGTCCTCATATCACTCTGCTCATGCACGCAGGCGTGGTGTGCGCGCTGAAAGTGTTGGCGCCATGTCTGCGAAGTGTCCGAGGTCCGGTTTAACGATGTCCTACAGCATTCATTTGTAGATGGATCGCACGTATACTTGACGGAAACTGTGTACAATGCGGGTTCCGCGTTTTTGCCTACAATCTTTTCTTGTACAGATTGTGAGCGAATGCGTCATCAGTGGAGCAGCTCGCCTCGTCATCGTAATGACATCTGTACTGCATCTGCGTTCATGTCTTATCCCCTTTGGAATGCTCTTACGCCTATCGTAGACATTCATAGCAGCACAGTTGCTTTACTCACAGTGCAAACTGAAACTTCTGCGAAATTTCATTGACGGCGATGCTTGCTTTTACGTGACTCAATTTTATACCGCCATTTTCCTCGCTATAGCTAGTCGCTGCTGAAGTGAGAATATAAGAAGGCAAGCCGATGACGCATCCCGTGGTGTCTTCGTCTGACGACTCGGTCGTCTTATGCCAAATGCTTTCAGTTTTGTGCTGGGTTGGCAATCGCACGCATTGCGTATGATGCGTACGCAGGTGGCGGTTTTTCCCCCACAAGACGTCCGATCGTGTCGAGGAAAGACGCTTATTTCGTAATCTCAGTGACGTCATCGTGATGCCCCCGTGAGATAAGCGAGTGAACGCGAACCCAAGCAGCTGCAGGCTGTGTATGCTTTCTTCTGGAGCGTGGCTGTGCATACATATCAAGGTGGCTGACGGCGATCTGCCGGTACTTTTCGAAAGCGTGATTTTTGTCACGAGGAACCCTATTACGTCGATGTGCTGTGCTTAAACATTGTCCGCCTCGGTGGTACAGTGGCTATACGGTGCTCGGCTGCTGACCAGAAGCTCGCGGATTCGATCCCGGCCGCGGCGGTCGCGCTTCGATGGAGGCAAAATGCTAGTAATGAACTCCAGGTGGTCGAAATTTCCGGAGCCCTCCACTACGGCGTCTCTTAATCATATCGTGGCTTTGTGACGTAAGACCTCACAATTTAAATTAGTGTAAGCACACTTAACGTACTTCATCGTTCTCACTTGTACATAGCCATCATCATCGCTATTCTTTTTCTTCTTCGTGTTTTGTGCCGAGGCAGACACTGGAATAAATGGCTCTGCTGGCGTCACCATATCCATTATTACTTACACAGTTTAATTTACATAATTCTCTTTCTAATTGTATTTGCCGCCCTTTTAACTGAATACATTTACGCAACTAATTACAAGATATCTCGCTGCAGTTCCCAGGTTATGTATATGTAGGAGTCCTATTTGGAAATAATGAAATTGAACTTGAACCGTATGATCTCTTGTGAGATCGGCAGTGTCGTTAAAGTAGCTTTATGGCAGACTCGGTATCAGTAACAATCATTTCAGTGATGTTATGTGTCGACACGTGATGTTAATTTGGGTAGAGTACATACTGCAAGATCGGAATGGTATGTCTGAGTCGTGTGCATGATACTCACGAAAAAGTATTTCCATATTAAGGCGACAATCTTGGGTGTCTAGTTGTAGAAGCCCCTCGAGCGAAACACGTATACGGCAGGCGAATAAATTGGCACAAAAACCCGCGTGACCTACGTCACAGATGACGTCATTTTGTGGCGCATAGGTCACGTGGCAGCCGAGTATTCTACCTCAGAGCCACGCCGGTGCTCGAAAGTCCTTCGCAAAAAGGTCTTATACAGGCGTCATGTCGGGCGAGGAGTCACGTTAAAGGGACACTAAAGAGCAAAACGATTTTTCTTGTATTGGTAAACCACTCTTCCACGATACCAAAAACACCCCGCTTGCTGCGAGAAGACGCTTAGTAAGCGAGAAATCGCGCAAAAAGATGCCACCTTGAAGTTTCCCCACCATTCGCCGTGGCTTCACATATTTTGACGGCGCCTACTAGGGACTACGTAGTTCCTAATCGGTAAAAATGAAGTACATTGTTCTCTGAGGGGGCGATACACTGGACATACCACGTTTGGGGTAATTTTGTTGAGCCAATGGCTCCGAAATACGATAAATACACTTCGAAATCCGTGACGTCGCGCGTGGAAATTTTGGCTCGAAATTTAAAAATGATACTTTGAACTTGATTTCTACTCTATTATTAAACCTGTCATGGTGAAATTAACAACATTATAGTTCTCAAAGTACAATTTATCAATCTAAACCGATTCATTGTTTATCTTTAGTGTCCCTTTAACAGTCATGTAAGATATCGTGGCAGAAGAGTGAAATCACGCCAGGCGTCACACAATGGGGTGGGTACCTCGCTACTCCGCAAAAGGACGAATTATGGCATCGTCAGGACGTCGCTATTTCGCGAAGTGATAATTATGGCGTAGTGGGTACGTCGCAACTGTACTGGCAGATAGTCTCTCTACAGGAGAGTTTACAACGCGATCTGGAAAAGGCCATCCTCCAGCTTACGCTGTGTCTTTGCTTTTCCGCTCGGGCCAGGCGTTTTTTTTATTAACACGATAGCGTTAAACAGCTCGTTTCGCAGAAATTCCGGTGTCGGCGTCGCTGGTTGTGAGCGAAAAGTCGTCCGTGACCGCAAAATCGAGAAAGATGCAAATAAAGTAATTAACAAAAATCTTCGGTTCGAGCAAGAATCGAACCTAGGCCGTCTGCGTGGCAAGCATGTGTTCTACCACAGAGCAATGATATTGCTTGAAACTGCCTCGAAAAAAAAAAATACCTATATGAATATCATGTAGTGGAAGTAATATCATGTAGTGTCCTTAACGCATGTAATACTGCGTCGCAGAAGCCTAGAATCGCGGCAGGCGTCAAAACATATGAATTGCGCAACGAGCGGTTGTTTTAAAGGCCCACCCATTACAAAGCGCTCAGACATATTTATTCATCATCAGCTGCAAAAGCATCAACAAAGTGAGCAGTTGCGTAGGTTCGCGTGTTGCCTTACGTACGCGTAGTGGGCCCTTCGCTGATTCGCAAAAGGAAGAATTATGGCGTAGTGGGCAACTTAACAACTGTACCTGCAGTAGGCATTCTAGGCTACTTTGAAACGGCCATTGTTACGCGCACAGTCGTCCGTTTCCTTACGGTGCGGTTGAGGCATGCACCGAGAACCGAAGCGAGGCTAGCAATTGAGAAGGCGATGCGCACGGGTTCCGATTACGCTATGGCGTCCTACTCTTGACGGCGAAGCTCAAGCGTCCTCCAAGTTTTATTATTTTTTTTTGTTGGGGCGTAGTATGGCTTAGAGCTGCACGGGCCGTGTTTGCGAGCCCGAGCCCAGCCCGGGCCCGCTGACCTTGTCGAAGGCCCGCCCGAGCCCGACGGCAAAGGGCTGCGAGCCCGCCCGGCCCGGCCCGACGTACGAAAACACAATCCCGGGCCCGGCCCGGCCCGGCTTTTTGAAGTTTCGCTGCGCACTAAGCACATCAGCTGTACACCAACAAATAACGTAATAATTACGCACGTGCATATAAAAATATACTGCGAGACAACGGTAAACGTTTTACGTACCAACATGCCACAAATATTTTATTTGCATTGCATACCAGCGACAACGCGGCACTTTTCCTATACTAGTAGACGGCCTCATGCCAGCAACAATGGAGTTCGCTCGCCAAAGCCGTCACGTGTATGGGGTATGCCCATGCAAGCGTCAGCTTGCACGTCGGCGATCTACGTCGGGTCGCTGTCGAGTGCATTTTCACTCATATGGGATTTGGCCTTAAATCTAACGCGAACAGTCGCGTGGCAACGTCACTAGCTCAGGTGGTGCTACCTCTCTGTTTGTTGGAGTGCAACAGAGGCAGTGCTTTACCTGCTCCCCTTTTGTTTAAAGTAGCGAATGGAAAGGAAAAGCGGTAAAGGGCGGTTGCGTAAAATGCGCTGCATGCGTGCTGGAAAAGAATTCCCGCTCATTTTCTATATTTCGGGCTTGAGTCGGGCTTCGCGCCGGGCCCGAGCCCGGCCCGATAAAACTCCAAGTAGCCCGAGCCCAGCCCGGGCCCGAGGTGAAAATACGTCGGCCCGCCCGAGCCCGGCCCGCGGGCCGGGTCGGGCTCGGGCTTTCGGGCTACCCGGAGCCCGTGCACACCTCTAGTATGGCTACGCCAAGTAAAGAGACAGTTGCGTCGCCCCGCAATGCAGTGGCTAGAAGACTCCGAGCATGTTTGAAGCCGCAGAGACGGATCGCCTCACGTCTTCCGACATCCGTCCGTCTCCGGCACTTGTGAGCATTCGTTGCGCGCATACGGTGTGCACAGTGGGCCTGCCTCTGTGCATAACTAGTCGGGTGTGCTCGTCAACGCCCAACCGAACGTGACCGAGAGGCCGTGAGCTTGATTCGTAAGTGACGGCCTTCCTTATATACCACGCCCCAAGGGTTCTTACATTTCCGGATGCGTGTATAGTTGGGTGCATTGTTTGCTTTTTTTTTTTTGTCGTCCGTTTCCGCAGCCACATTTGTGGTCCCCCCAAAACTGCATAATTCGCGACCGGAAGCAGGTAGGCACGTCCCTCTGTGGTGCGGATATCCTGCGTATGATCAAGTGAACTTGCTAATCCAGTGCTTTTCTTTTTATCTTTATATTTTTGTTTTCTTTTCGTTCTCGGACACGCATCTTTCTATTCTTTCGTTAGTTCCTTCCCGCGCGTCCGCCGTTTGCGGAAACAGCGTGTGGTCCAAAATGCTCCGCGTTTTTTTAGATGTTTGCTACCTCCATGGTTCGTATATGGTACGTATGTACAGTTAGCGTAAAAGGCTTAAAGACCACGAGATGCAAGAAAAAAGCAGCCTATTCCTGCTACTTTAGCAGGCAGCCTTGACTTTAGATTTCCGCGCTGTTCTAAAACGCGCTTAGAAGGTGTACTATACAGTTCGACCGGATACATTGACAGATTGCTGAGAAATTTGAAGTTTTCTCAGACCTATAGTGGTCTCTGAACTTTTGACGCATACTGTACATGCATTACCTTCCAGCATCTTTTTAAGAATTGTATTATAATAAACCGTAAATTTAGAAAAATCACGCTCATCAAAAATGAATTAACCTTATTTATTATTCATTCTTTTAGCAGAACGGGGCTGATTGGCAGGCATCAAAAATAAGTAAACCTTATACTGGACAGAACGGCACTGATTGGCAGGCTATATAGCGAAGGGCCGCGCTTGGCTGTTTCGCGCCGGTTCGTCGTTTTGTGGCTATTAATTTCGAGGTCATTTCCCATATTAAAGACGATAGTCTTTCTTGGGGAACTTAAACGCAGAAATTTTGGTCTGTCTTTCTGTTTGTCGGCACGTCCCTCGATTCAGCCACTCGGCCAAAGTTGAACCACTTGCCCAAGGGCCAGCCGTCTTGAACTGGTAGGGCTGTTCATACTTGTGAACGTTGTCGAACAAAAATAAATATCATGCATATCTGAGGTGCAACATCACTAGGTAAGTATTAGGTGGCGTGTTCCTTTAATAGAAAATGCATACATACGTAATTTTAAGGACCCTAGTTTCTTAAGCTGCGCTGAAAATGCATAAGAATGGAAGCTTGAGCGAGTTGGTATGCGTTCTTCTTTGTTGAAACAGCGCTCACTAGACGACGACGAAGTAAAAGAAGGCACAGGACAGGCGCTGCCTGTCCTGTGCCTTCCTTTACTTCGTCGTCGTCTAGTGAGCGCTGTTTCAACAAAGCTGAAAATGCGACTGCGCTGAAATTTGCCTTCCTCCGTGCCCTTCGCACGAGCTCATTGTTGTGTTTCGGTTTCGGTTCTGTATTGCACTGTACGAATGCCATGGGTTGGTGTTGAAAAACTTTAGTTTTGAGAAGGCCAAGAAGGTGAAAAAAAATATTTAAAAAATGAAAAAGCAGCGTTGTGGGCGGCCTTCAGGCTGCCGGTTGTGGGCGCCGCTCTGGCGCTCCTGTTTTACCCAGGCGACGTGTAAATAAAAGAGTGTGTGGAGAGTACTCGTTGAGTGCGGACGTTTCTCTGCTTCAGCGCTTCGCGCCAAACCGCGTTTTCGGGCTGACTGGCGTCCCCGCCGGTCGCGTTGGTCACCGCCGGTCTTCGCCTGCTGCTGCGCCGGGACTACCAGCACGCAACACAGCACTCATGTTTCCCGACGTATTGCCAGATGGCGTCCATATCTCACACAGCGCCTCTTCTATCGTCTTTACACGACATTTGCAGCGAAGCACGCAGATACGCGGCCAACTTTTTTGGGTTTCGTTTTTTTATTGCAGGAGAGATTATCCAATCGCTATACTTTGTTTTGTAGTGTTGCGGTTTTGGATGCTCCCTTGCCGTATGCTTCCCACTGCAGTTGTTATTCCTTAGAAAAATGGATTTACACATTCTATATACTGTTTAAACCTCTTTTTAGACAGTCTATAGACTGTCTACATACATTTTTGTAAGGGACGGGCTTGCGATGCTTTCTAGAGAACTTCACCTACGTTACGACTAGCCGCCGCCGTACAGTGGTGCTCGGCTGCCGACCCAAACATCGTGGGATCGAATCCCTGCCGTGACAGCCGCACTTCGATGGAGGCAAAATGCTTGGAGCCTGTGTGCTTTGATTGAGGTGCACGTTAAAGAATTATCCGGAGTCCCGCACTACGACGTGTCTCATAACCATATCCTGGTTTTGGCACGTGAAATCCCAGATATTGTTGTTATCGGGCGCGTTTTTGTTCCCTAGCCTATCGCATACCGCCGTGTTATGTCTTGAAGCACCGTCGCCCACTGGCCAGTTCAGGGAAAGAGAGCTTGCACAAAGCACGTCGACGTCTCTTGTCTCGCTACTTCGCCGCCCAATCGATCATACAAAAGGCGGGTCTGTAGCCGTCTCGGAACACCGATTATCGTCAACACTGAATCCCGTCCAGGCAGGAAGACCCGTAGGGCCGTGCTTTGTACGCATGGGTTCCCCTAGGTCTTTAACCTATCTGTCAGTTTACCACGCTTCGAGCCAGGTCGGTGCTTATCGGCTTAAGTTAGGGCGCGCCGCCTCACGTGTCCAAAGAGCAGCCGGCACGCGTTTCCCGAGACGCGTGGTACACTTCCACTCGTTCCGTTGTTGCTGTTGCCAGCTCTCGTGCCGCTGTAGGAGTAAGTGCATGGCCGTCTATTTGAGGAAATATATACGACGATGAAGGATACGGATTTTTTTTTTACTGATGGCCGCAGGGTACAACTGTCGATAGCTCGAGCAGCTGACGCCTGAACGGCGGTCATGGGTGCATGAGGGAGGAAAAGCGAAGGGAAAGCGACAACCACCCGTCTGTAGCACAAAGCCACGAGGAGATCCGTATGGATTTATCAGAAATGAAGCTTCTTAGTTGCCAAAAAAATTCGTCCTGCATCGAGGATCGAACCCTGGACCAACGCCTTTCCGGGGCGCTACGAATTGCGCTAACTAGGAAGCTATAGCTATTGGCAGTGCGAGGGCGAATTCATGGACAACACGAAGCACACGGCCACAGAATACTGCAAACGGGCTCTCTCGAGTCCCGCAAGATGGCGGAAGCGTTCAGGAAGGGAAATTGACAACCACCCGTTTGTAGCACGAAGGCACAGAGAAACCCGCACGCATTTCTCAGAAATAAAGCTTCTTAGTTGCCGAATGAGGGGGGGTGGGAGTGTCGCTGTTGTCGTTGCACACGTAGATGCATGCCGCTCACGGCCTACATATAAATGCAACGTGCGACAGAAAAAGGAGACCGCGTCTTTTGGAAGTCGTGTGTGTACGTGTCTTTGCTCGTCCCTGTCTGGTATGGCGACGTGCGCGCTCTGAAGAGGGAGAGGAGTTAGGCGCACACGCGTGGAAGGCGAAGAGCTGGCTATCGCGTATGGAATCTCTGGTGTGGCGGACATATCGGTGCCATCACCCCCTGGTGTACGGGAAGTACACAACTCGTGCATTTCTGTTTCACGCATAAGGAAAGCCTTCTCGGTTCTCTATTTTCAAGTTCGACTTGTAGTTGCTTTTCAAGCCAAGCGGTATCACTTTCGTATCTAGCGTTGTCTTATCTTAGTCGAGGTTTTGGAACGTTAGTTCTATACTTGGAAAGCCTGAAGGGTTTAGCAGGTTCACGCACACAGGTACACACACACACAAATGGAGCGCATAAGGGCACATCTGCATTTGCACGCTACCACCATGCAGGTTCACTGTATAATGGGGGCACTGGAGTAGCCAGGTTGGGTGGGGGGGGGGGGGTGGTTAGCTCCGAAATTGTTCAATTTTACATGTGTATATTTACATGCACATATAAAACGCATGCACGAACACGCGAAAAATGGTTGTTTGCCTGTAAATTATTTGTTGTAAATTGTTTGCATTGCAACAAACTTGCTTTTACGTGTCTGGTTGGTGACAAAAAGAAGAAAGGATTTCTCTTTTCTTTTTTGCAAATGGGAATACTATTCGTATTCGAATCGATTCGAACTTTTATTTCTTTATTCCTATTCTATTCGCAGTCATTTTTGTTTTTATTTATTGCCATATAGACTTGCCCTTAAGGCATAATACTTGGGATGTATATCTGTGGCTGAAAATTCGATATTTCCACACCCCTACATTATTTCGTATCATTTAGTCGCACCATACAATACTCGAGCTAAAGCAGCTTTTAGGGGCGAAGCTCCTTAAGGCGGCACCCGTTCGTCCCTCGTAGTCGTAGTCGTAGTGCGTAACCAGTCTTACGCTTTGACCTCCAAGGTGGTGCCGGTGGGAGATTTTTCCTGTGCGTTGTTGAACAATAAAAAATTCGCAGCGTTAGCTAAAAGCCGACTTCTTCTGTCTCTCATTCCCATTAGCAGCCATTCTTTACCTCCAAGGTAGTGCCTGGTGAGATTTCTCCTGTGCGTGATTAAACAATAAAAATTTTGTTCAAAACGCCGTTGATTGATAAAATAAACCAACGAAAGACGCCAGATGTTTTGTAAAAGCAAAGCGCAAGAACGCCAGATGTTTCTAAAGCAAAACGAAAAGACGCCAGCTGCTTAACGAAAGACGCCAGATGTTTTCTAAAGCAATGGTTTTCTAAACAATGAAAATTCACAGCGTACATGTAAAATTAAAGTGAGCTGCAAGTCGTCATGACTCATCGAACCTTTAGTATAATCGCGCCCGATCTCACGTCGGTGATGATGTACTGGGCAGAATTCACGGAAGATTCACGGTTTACCGATGAACCTCCGCAGCTTCGCCCACTCATCATCATTCACTCCGTGCATATGCTGTGATTTTTTTTCAGCTATGCTTTACGCGGTTAATAGTCTCGGTAAATGCTTTCACTGCCGTCTATCGTAATGCGCCGCTTCTCGCCGGAAACTCAAGTGTGCACGGCAACCGCGATGACCATTCGCGTGCGAGCCACTCGTATAATACGTGCGATTCTGCATCGTTTCCTGTAGAAAAAGCGCTGGGCGTTTTGTTTTTGCGCGAAGCCGCGGCGTTTCGCCGAGCGCCGACAGCCTTGAAGCGTGGGAGGACGACCCGTTGCCCCACTGACTGGCGCCGTGCGTTGTTGCCTGCCGGGAAAAGTATATAATAGTGCCGAGACTGCGGCTTTCGCGTTCTTCTCTACGGCGCCGTTCGGTCGGTCGTGCAAGCAGAGTTGCGACGCACGTGTGTGTAGGTAGAAGAGTACAGGCAGAGAAAGAACAGAATTGAAAAGCGTGGGGGTAACTTGATACGGTGGCGCAGCGCGCGCCGATGCTTTTGCACCTAAAGGGGTTTGCTGCTGTCAACGAAATTGAAAAGGGAAACGGTGATTAAAACCGCTTAGCAGGCGCCTGTGTTCCACGTTTTGTGCGCTGAGGTTAAAAATTATCGCTTGCGCGCTGTTTGAATGTGTTATACGATTTCCTACAGAATGCAATGAAACTAGGTTCTCTTTTTCACCTAGTGACCAAAACAACCAACTTGGCCGCATCCAGTCTTTGTTTGTCACGTGTGACCTAGTTGCCTTGCTATTGGGCTTTCGCTCCAATATGGCGCATTCGAAATGGAACACGGCGGAAATGACATTGGAGACAGATCTGTTCCTTTAAAGTGATCCCGAACGGGACCGCATAGAACCACCTAAAAAGAAAACACTTCCCAAGTGCGTGAACAAGGAAAAAAAGTGCTCTCGTGTTTTCAAGCTGAGGGCCAATTAGTGTTAGACATATTATGTACAAGACCGAAATCCAGATTTTACTCCTGAATACCGGCCGTATAGTCGGCTGTATATACATTATAACTTCAATATAGCTTTGAAGTATTTTGGTGACGTGAGCGCACTGAAAAAAATTGTTGGTGGTGACTCGACCATATTGCCATTACCAGATAAGTGCGTTTTTCTCTGTTCCACCTAATGTGGACTTGGCTCTTTCAGAAAAAAAAATATAGTAAAAAATATCACCGACGATTACGATACTGCCTAATGCGAATGCTGAGCGCAGCATAGTGTTGGGGCAACGCCGACTGTGTTTGAAGTTTTGGCTATCCGCACTTGTAGCGATGGGACATTCTCTACATATCGCCACAGAAAGTGCCAGCGCTCGAGTGCTATGCACACCACTCTGTGTATTGCAGGAGTCGCGAACCAATCGAAACGCTGACAGCCCCGTTACGACAAGCGAAGCCAGCTGCAATGCACGCGCCAGCCGTGCATGCTGACGAGCACCGACCGAGGGCCCAGGGCGCGTGACGGAGGAAGAAAGCGAGGTTAGAGGCCAGTGGCTCGCGATAGCGACAGGCTCCGCGTTCGCTCTCTTTCGTCCTCGTTCGCCCTGTCGGTTATGCCGCCGACGCCAGTCAACGGCGACGCCGCTCAACGCAGGAACGGGCGCCTAAGATGTGCGCTCTAAAAAAACGCCACAAAGGACAGGAAGGGATGAAAAAAAATGGCCAAGGTGTGCGGTTGCGTCTGTTGTTCCCGCCATTTAAGTCTTTGTTACGACATAAACCATCTTTAGTCTTTCATTGGTTTCGTTGCAGCGCTGTAGCTTACAGTGATGGAAGTGCTGCTCCAATTGCTCCAAACTGCTCCATGCTGCTCCAAACTGTAATTTTTGTTAGTAACTGCTCCGGACCTGCTCCGAAATGGCATTGGTAAACTGAAAAAATGAACTTTAAGCACATGATCATCCAGCGAGCCTAAACGTAACAAAAAACAAGCTGTCTACTATCACTCTCTCTTTCGCGGACATTTTTCTTGGCAATGAAGAGAAGGCTGTAGAGCCAAACTATGTATGTACTACCGCTGAAAAAAAAGGCCCACCATCGCGACCTCCTTGTTTTCTGCGTGAGAATTAAGCAAAACATTGCTCCATTTTCATGGGACACTGTTTGAAAAGAGGCGCACACGCACCAAGGAAATATAAAATTTATATTTGTTTTAGTTTACACAATGTCATTTCACGTTCTTGCACGTGTGAAAACGTCGCATTTTACGTGGTCCTCAGAGTCAAAATGGTGCCTTCCGTCTTCAGGTGAGTGCTCGTCACCCTCCAGCTTTTCTGACGACTCGCCGAAGGAACTTGTGATGAATTTCACTAACAGATGGCTGTCTAAGCAGACGAAGCAAGTAGTATGCAACGTTATTATTCGACCATGGACGCTCGAATAATCCAACAGCCATCACAAGAGATATGGAAGGTTCACAAACTGAAACTAAGTTCGAAACG
This sequence comes from Rhipicephalus sanguineus, assembly GCF_013339695.2. Classification (NCBI taxonomy): domain Eukaryota; kingdom Metazoa; phylum Arthropoda; class Arachnida; order Ixodida; family Ixodidae; genus Rhipicephalus; species Rhipicephalus sanguineus. Next base: position 90,250,722 of record NC_051183.1, read on the forward strand.
CGTGCCATACCGGACTAGTTTGCGGAGCAGTAATGTGCAGTAGCTCCGCCCCCGTAGCCTTTTCTTCATTGCCAAGAAAAGTTGTCCGCGAGTATAGTATGTACTATAGTATGCAAGTATGGAGTTTCTATACTAGCTCCATACTAGCATATCGACAATGCCACAAGTAGTGGCATTCTTGATATGTCTCCGATTTAGCTGTCTGTAGCTGTACATGACAGGCAGACTATTTTGGTAAATTGTGTGTGAGATTAGTTCGATATCTTACTGATTACTAACTGCTGGTGGGAGGACAGTGATGTGTTACTGATCATATTTATCACTTCGTCATTTCCGACATCATTATCGCTACAAGAAATGGCAAGGCTGTTTTTTCAACCTATCCGAACTTTGTTTCTTGTCTTCTTTTCTATTTTGAAATTTCAAATGCAGTCTATCTTGGTGAAATATGAAAATAACAGATTTCTTTGCTCTGTTACCGATTATAAACTGCTCTATGTGATTCTAGTTTCTTTTATAATTTGGGGCTCAGCTTCATCGGTGTCACAAGTACCCGGTATTTTAAATATATAACTCATCTTACTTAGTGTTCAGTGATCACCCATCTGCTTAATTATTTGTTTGTTGCAATTTGCAGTGATAAATGTATGTGCAATATCTTTAATAATAAGTGATACTACTTATGAGATGCTTAAATAATCCTTTAAACTCCAGGAGTCATTTGAAATATTTTGCCATCTGCTCCGAAAATGTCAATAGGTGCTCCAAATTGGCATTTTTTCTGCTCCTGGGTGTACTCCAAAAAGCAAAATGTCGCTTCCATCACTGAGCTTATGCTCTTAATGTTTTTAACTAAATAGCTGACCAATGCACTCTTGTAGGCAACTGTACCTACCGGAATCAGCTGCGCGTTTTGTCTCTGTCGGGATGGGTGGCCATGGCAACGAGCCTTCCCGCGTGTGCCGTTGCGTGTTATAACGCCACTCTGGGATCCCGTTTCACTTTCCGCAGAGACAGGTGACGTAATCCGCGCGGTTGTTTGCGAGCGGCCTTGACGAATTCAGTCGAAAAACTAAAGTCAGAGAGGACTGCGCGCGCACTAAGAATGCAAACGTGCGCGTAGTGTTCCTTTCGTGAACGCGAGAGGCGTTTCTCTTTGTTGCTCAGCCGGGTCGTTTCCGAAGCTTCCTCGGTGCTGCAGTGTGTAAGTAACTGCACTGAGGACAAGCTCGAAAAGGCGCAGATGAAGAAACAGCACGGTACTTTTAAATGTGCGTCACTTGTGCATTAAAAATTTAACCGAGAAGAGCAGTATTCGCAGAGAAACGTAGCTTTTTTTTTTTTTTAATTCCCAGATTGCAGCTGCCGGCATGACGATTACGCATTCGTAGGGTAGGGTGCTACACCTGGGGACCCTCGTCGTAAACGTTAGTTTATATTCACGGTTTTCTTTCTTTCTTCCTTTATTATTTCACAACGTAGATGTATAGAAAACCCGCGCGTGCAAAATTCAGACACGCTCGCTTTGCACACAGTGACAATTCATGATATCGAGTAAGGAGCTGTTATGATGACTTATTTCTTTTAATATTCGTATAGCGCAGCGCAATCATTGTGTTTCTACTTTGTAGTGTTCGCGTTGTGGGCAAAGAATAATAAATTTAGAATAGGTCTCGAAGCGGCAGCTTTGCTCGTGTACGATACGCTAATGTAACTTAACGTGGGTACCGAAGAGGATAGCGTGTGGTGCATGCGCAGTGGCGCGACAAACGCTAAGGCAAAGCTTTGCGTACCCCCTACTCTAACTATCTAATGACGACCACTCATGAACGCGTTGACCCTATATTTCATATAAGGTCTGCAGCATCCGACCACGGTCAGAACATGTTCGACTTGACGAGGTACACTGGAGCGCTGTAGCTTTACGAACACCACATAACGTGCTGCTGAAGACATAACACTAAGCTTGCAAGTCTTCACCGCCTATCAGCGCAAATCGAAGTCGATTTTTTTTGTCGACCTTGCAAAACTTGTACTTTGGCTGTCGAAGGCGTACAGGATAAATAGCCATATCAATGAAATGCTTTGCCCGTGAATGCGAAACAGTTCAACTGGAAGTATGGCCGCCTTCAAAGGCTCGACACTGAGCCAACTCCATTCAAGGAGCAATTCCGTCTGCCCGTTTCGTAAAGCTTAGTTTTTCTTGGCTCCGTACCGCGATCGCTATTTTAACCTGACGTGGTGTCCTCGCGAACGTCATTTTTTTCCTTGATGTTTTCCACGGTTAACTGCTTAATCATTCGGTTAATACGTATCAGTTGGCTGAGCAGTATACAGTCTGGGCTCGCTTTACCGCTCAGTTATATAAGGACTGCGGTTATATGTTTGCTTTACTCCGACAGAACGCTGTAACGCTACGCGGATGTCACAGATTCTTTCAGTGGCAATCGGCATTCGAGTTTCGTTGACGACGTGGCCATTATCACTTCGATAACCAACGCCGTCTTTCTGCCATTGTCTCCAACTGCTTCCTCTTCGTTATCTGTCCGTGTTATCAGTCACTAAGCGCGCGTTTTGCACGCAGCATGATGAGTCTAGCGATTGCTCGTCGCTTATACAACGCCGCAGCTGACGCGGTGACGGAAATACCCGACGGCGGCTGGAATGCGCGCTCGCATGACCCAGGTACAAATGGGTCGTGTATGTACTACGCGCCACTGAATCAGCGCGTCGCCCACGTGAACAACAGCTGTTCGTATTACGCCGGTAGTTGCGGTATACTTGACGCGCGAGCGATGCAGGTCGAACGTGTTTTCGCAAAGAAACTAGGTATTGCAAAATGTATCCGTTTCCGAAGCATATGAAAACTAGGAATGAGTCGAAATCGTACGCAGCTGCGCGCGCAAGCAAATGTATATGCCCACGATGAAATACATGCAGAACATCGGCTGTGAGACAAAAAAAAAAAAAAGACGTATTTCCTCGTTGCCATGGCATATGGCCCTGAAAGAGCATACTGTGGGACTAGTTTGTTCATGTTGATGGGCTTGAAGTCATCTAAGGAAGAATGTAGCTCAGAGTATGCATGGCAAACTTCGCGGCAGATTTCTCGGTTTCACTTTGTTGCTCTTACTTCTCAAGAAAGTTATTTTTATTTGTTGGGGTTTTACGTCCCAAAACCAGGATATGATTATGAGATACGCCGTAGTGGAGGGATACGTAAATTAAGGCCACTTCGGCTTCTTTAACGTGCGCCTAAATCTTAGCACGCGGGCCTCTAGCAGTTTGCCTGCATGGAAATGCGGCCGGGATTCGGTCCCGCGACCTTTGTGTCAGCAGTCAAGCGCCATGATCACAAGACCACCGCGGCGGGTGAGAGTTCTGTCTCTTCACCGCGGACTGCGGCGGGTGAGAGTTCTGTCTCTTCACCGCGGACCGCGGCGGGTGAGAGTTCTGTCTTTTCACCGCAAGTTCTTCAGTACGCCACGGAACAGTTGTAGACCGGTACGTTACTTGGAACAGCTCAAAAGACAGGACCAAGGAAGAGAAGACACATACAACGCTGTCCTATCTTGGTCCTGTCTTTTGCGCTGTCGTTCAAGTGCCACGCATTTCAACCATACATACTGCCATCCTTCATGTGTAGAATACTAGGCGTATTCTTAACAAATAACTTACCTTCAGAGGACCGCGAAGTTTATAGTTCTCGGAGAAGGACTGCCGGTTGAGTAGACTTGCGAATCGAGCCACCACTGGCGCACTTCCCGAATGCACACACTGCTAACACACTGGCACGAGCACCAACTCGGATGCGTAGTCGATCACCGAAATAGACTTTGTTTTGCACGTGCCCTTCTCACAAATAGGGTTGCGTCGCGTGCAAATAAGATCAGCAAACACGTGATCACACACCAGCTGATTCGTGGTGTAAAAAAAACCTGCTGCGTCGCACTGTCTGGTCTGGAAACACGCAGCGTCTCGTCCGCGTCTGTAGTGGTCGGCGTCCAGCTGCGCACGCGTGTTCGAGGCTTTGTGGCTGAGAAGGCGCGAGCACACACCTGCGCGTCCGTCCGTCCGGTCGTCGCAACGCTGACTGGCCCACGGCGGCGTGGGTTCGGTTGGCTCGTGGCTTTGCGACGTGGATATTGCTGGGAGAGAGTGAACAGTCGGGGCAAAACGGCCAGCGGGCGAAAGGTACGCACAAGAACCGGTGTCGGTGGTGGTGGGACGCATCGCGTGTCGTTTGACTGGAACCGCCCTTTCCCCTTTGCATGCGATTGCCGCCTCCTCTTCCGAGCTAACGATGTGCGTTTGATCGCTTTCTGTCGTGGATCGCCCGATTGTTCCGGTGGCATTTGATTTATCTGCTTGCTTTTGTAGATGAAATTGAGCCTGCTTGAGCGTTTCCATCGGCCGTGAAAGGAAATGACGGACTTGACCTTTAGATAATAGTACGGGCTCGGCTTTTTCGCGCCTCGGGTTTCACTGCAGTAGTGTACGTCATTTACTTTGTGATTTTACGGCGTTGTATTCCGTTTTGCGACTGGCCATCATCGTGTTGATCTCGCGTGGTTGTCACGCCTACGCTTCGTGCATCTTTTTTTTTTTTTTCTTGTTTGGAAGGCACTTTACGTGATCGTTGGAGCGTATTGTGCAGGGATTCTGTTGTTCGCATTTTTCACTTGTTATCATTGCTGTTTCTGAAATCTTCAAACAAACCATAAAAACCATGGTGTCAGTTAGCGCAAGAGAAACGATTAGGCGGGAAGAAGCAAGAGTTGCGCTATATTTCGGATTGTTTATTCAAGTGCCTTACTCAGACAATAAAGAGTTTTAAAATTGGGCCTGTAGGAGTTGCGTTGCTTGGATACGTACGCAATTTTCGAAATATTACGTGCGTTCCACAGAGGTTAGCGTTGACGCATGCGCAGTGGCGGGAAACGCTAACGCGAGGCTTTGCGTACGCTATTCTAAAACTGACGTCGCCATGGCTCAGTGGTTATGGTGCTCTGCTGCCGACCCGAAAGCGGTTTCGATCCGGACCAGGCGGCCGCATTTCTATGGAGGCAAAATGCTAGACGCCCGTGTACCATGCGATATCAGTGCACGTTAAGGAACACCACGTGGTCAAGATAATCCGGCGCCCTCCACTAAGGCATTTTCAATTTAGTTGCAGAATGTGTGATCGGCAATGGTTCGATGTTCTGTGTCACCTTTGTGTCGTGGGCTGAATAGTTTTGCTGGTCATCCACCTTCACAAAGTGGACTGGCTCATGGTTTTTTTAATGCCACCCTAATGGGTATACGACCACGACAGGTGTAAAGATTACATTTCATACATACTTTAAAAAAAAAAAAAGTCACATGGCTCCTTATTCGTTCGTCTGAGACCACTCGAAGGCGAAAGCCATGTAAGTACATCAGTCGATTGTATTGTCGCGGGGTCGTGTTGCCCCCCCCCCCCCCTCTCCCTCATTGAAACATTTCCGCGCTCAACCTGGTTTTGTACTGCCTCTGTGATCGAATGCATTGCATCTGGTTTTGCATTTCCTCCAAGATCTGCCGGCTTTTGAACGAGCCGCGATGTCATGTGACGTCATCACTTAACGTTACGGTATGTGACGTCACACATTTTGACGACCTGTGATGTGTTGATGATATCAGATGATAATGACTTATTGCATTACTCGCGTTGTCGCCGATTGTCACTTTTCGCTTTTGATGAGGCATCTGTAAGGCCTTCGTCTTTAACAGTACGTAACGACACATATCAAAGAAGTATCAGACTTACGAATGCTGATCAGAATACGTCTCTAAATCACTTCTTTCCTGCGACACACTGCGCGTTCAGTGCACAATGGGGACGCCGCCGCTGCAACTTGGCGCGCGTGCATTTTTCTGGAGAAGAGCGGTTTGCTAGTAATTTAATTGCGCTCGTTTAATGTTTCTCGTCCTGTGCGGGAACAGGTTCCCTGTACTTTAGGCGGCGCGACCCGAGCGCAGTGGAGTTCCGCAGTGGTGACTCACCGTCGGTGAAGGGGGGAGTTTCCCGCCGTAAATTCCCGACCTCTCTCGCCGCGACCTCGCGTACAAATTGCGGGCGTATCGCCGAGATAGCGGCGATAACGTTGGCTTCACGCTCGGTCGAGCAGATTTAATCTCTGCACAAAACGAGCGACCCTTTGCCGCTTGCGTGTATAAAGCGAAATGACGCGCGTGTTTGTTTTTTCTTGATAATTGCAGCGATATATATATATATATATATATATATATATATATATATATATATATATATATATATATATATATATATACTTTTTTTTTCTTACGCCGCCGATGAGGTGACAGAGCGTGAGGTCCTTCCGGAAAGCTGACGAAGCCTTGGCCGATGTATGGTGTAAGCCTTTTGTGGTGTGTCTTAGCTGGCTGTGTCCAGATAAGATCGAACACGAGGTCCCGTTCACCATTCCGGATTTTGATGAAATTTACTGTAGGTCTAGGCATTACACCCAGAACAATGGTTTCGAAGTTAGTTTTGCGAAAAAAAAATTTTGTTTGCCTGAAAAAAAAATATACCAATTTTGGCCGCAAAAAACACTTTTCCGCCAATTTCGCGATTTATGAATTTTGAGCGCACCTAGGGAAAAAACGGTGCACTTCTCGGTCACAATATTTATCGCCCTCGAAGAACAAGTGAAATATAATCTTATGAGCCTGTTATTTTCCTTGCTTGTCGAAGCACTTTTGAAGAAAAAAATCGCAAACTTGCCCAATCGCACAAAGTACCTGTATTTGAGGAATTTATTGCTGCAAACAAGTGAAAGCGAGGATAATAAAAATATGTACATATTAACTGTGGTACTTTCGCTCTCTTTTAAAATAATTTGCGTGGTTTTATCACGCTTCATTTTACTCGATAAGTGGCCTGAAACGTAAGTAATTTATCAGAAACGCCGAACTTTTAAAATACTTTTCTCAAAAAGGCCATTTTTAATTTCTTTTAAAATCCCTCTGATTGAAGTCAAGGACGTCATCTATCTTTCTGCATAAAAAAACGTTGCATTATTTTGGTTGCTAACAAGTTATAATGCGTCAAATGTGACCAAGCCAGCCTAGCGGCCGTGTCGTTCGTTATGTGCTGAAACTCGGATATAAGTTGTTCAAAATACTTGTACGTGACATAATCACAAATCAGTAGCTCCACACCAAGAAATGCGAAGCCAGGTGTCATGGTTCAGCAAGCTTCGTCTTGCGATCAGCCGCCTGACACACCCGTGGTAGCGGCCGCTCGATGCTGCGGGCGCTCACATTACATGTGCCGCTTCGACTGAGAATAAGCTACGCTTACGCGCCAAACTACGCTCAGAGGACGAACGAGAGAAGGAATGCATAAATGCGAATGTTAAAGGCTGTTAAGTGCCAACAAAAGCCATATTATACAACGAAAACTCTGCTGATCATTTCTCAGTGAGCGCCTCCAGTAGTGCGCTCATGTATTTTTTCCCTCCTGTTATGCCCGCAGCCTCAAAATATCGTGATAAACGCTCGGCTTGCGTTGAAAATATCTGTGGACGCACAACAATACAGTATTGTAAAAGCGGTGCTTTAATGAAGCAAAGGGGAGACGTTAAACCCCAGATAATATTATTATTATGAAGCAAAGGACTTGCACTGCCGGCTGGCACAAGTGTTCTGCCACGAGATAGAGAACTGCAATTTGAGCTGTTCGACCATCGGAAGCACGTGTGAGACATTTCTTTAGATGTAAATGGCTTGCTTTTATGTCATATATTGCTGTTTGAGTGAACCTAGTTATCTTTAGGCCATCCGAAGAGGGAAAGCAACACATCAGCGGTCTACTAGAGGCGCTCACTGCAAGATTACCGGCAGAGTTTTCGTTGTATAATATGGCTTTTGTTGGCACTTAACAGCCTTTAACATTCACATTTATGCGTTCCTTCTCTCGTTCGTCCTCTGAGCGTAGTTTCGCGCGTAAGCGTAGCTTATTCTCAGTCGAAGCGGCACATGTAATGTGAGCGCCCGCAGCATCGAGCGGCCGCTACCGCGGGTGTCAGGCGGCTGATCGCAAGACGAAGCTTGCTGAACCATGACACCTGGCTTCGCATTTCTTGGCGTGGAGCTACTGATTTGTGATTATGTCACGTACAAGTATTTTGAACAACTTATATCCCAGTTTCAGCACATAACGAACGACTCGGCCGCTAGGCTGGCTTGGTCACATTTGACGCATTATAACTTGTTAGCAACCAAAATAATGCAACGTTTTTTTATGCAGAAAGATGGATGACGTCCTTGACTTCAATCAGAGGGATTTTAAAAGAAATTAAAAATGGCCTTTTTGAGAAAAGTATTTTAAAAGTTCGGCGTTTTTGATAAATTACTTACGTTTCAGGCCACTTATCGAGTAAAATGAAGCGTGATAAAACCGCGCAAATTATTTTAAAAGAGAGCGAAAATACCACAGTTAATATGTACATATTTTTATTATCCTCGCTTTCACTTGTTTGCAGCAATAAATTCCTCAAATACAGGTACTTTGTGCGATTGGGCAAGTTTGTGATTTTTTTCTTCAAAAGTGCTTCCATAAGGAAGGAAAATAACAGGCTCATAAGATTATATTTCACTTGTTCTTCGAGGGCGATAAATATTGCGACCGAGAAGTGCACCGTTTTTTCCCTAGGTGCGCTCAAAATTCATAAATCGCGAAATTGGCGGAAATGTGTTTTTTGCGGCCAAAATTGGTATATTTTTTTTTCAGGCGAACAAAAATTTTTTTCGCAATACTAACTTTGAAACCATTGTTCTGGGTGTAATGCCTAGACCTACAGTAAATTTCATCAAAATCGGGAATGGTGACCGGGACCAACGTTACTAGAACAAACTCAGTTTAAAAGCTCCGCCGGAGAGGCGGTCCGCGTGGCGGTCGTGAGAACTAGTGGCGCTGCAGTCACGTCTAGCTCCCGCGGCTGGCGCTTGTGATCTGCGCCGCCGATGTACGAGCGCACGTGGGTTACAGCGTCGTCTGCGCTTTGTTAGCTCGTCATTTTTGCGACTGTTCTTGACCAGGCTTAGCGTCTTGTGCGAAGACACGTGCATGATGTACGAAGCGTAACGAGGGCGAAGAGATTCACAGTGCGGTATGCCGACTTGCTTTGCGCCGGGCTGCAAGAGCGGCTACCGCAACGACGACTCCGCTTCACGACACTTCTTCGGACCTCCAAAAGACCCTACGCCATTCAAGCTTTGCATCGCTAAGATAGAAAGCTTACTGCGAAATGCAAGGTCTGTGACGTTCATTTTGAGAGTGACGACATTGTAAAGCACTATCGTCGTGTCGTTGCGGGACAAGAAGTTTTGATCCCACGTGGAAAGTGGGAACTCGCGCTAAGTGCCGTGCCGCGCTTGTTCCCATCACTTCCACCCCACATTTCAAAGCCAAAATGTTCGGGGTTTAGGCACAAATTCCCTCCAAAACGCACGGCGTCCTGCGAAAGCCCAGTGCCCAATTTGGAGGAGCCGTCAGAAATAGAACAGCAAAACGAAAGGCAGGCGATTACCTATATACGCTACCGAGACTGAGAGTTATCAGTTTTTGTCAGCTGTCGCTATGCCTTCAAACCAGTGGATTTTCGAGAGATTTTACGACGAGGTATTGAACAAGATGTGCGGAATATTTTACACTCGCCGGCTCGGGAACGGGCTGCTCAGCGCAAAAATGTGACACGGTACACATAGAAAAGACGAGGACCAGCGCTGGTCCTCGTCTTTTCTATGTGTACCGTGTCACATTTTTTGCGCTGAGCAGTTTAATAATGGAATACCAACTAGCCCAATCCCACACTTTGCTTCGGGAACGGAGACTTACTTGTGCAAAAGATAATTGTAGTTGACGAGCAGTTTAACTGCGTAGTGAACGGCTACAGCACGAAGCGCAAACAGCTGTCGTACAGTGTAAAGTGCTGCGGGCATGGAACATCTGCTCGGTGAAGTTGAAAAACTGAAGTTGAATACTGACGACTCTTCTAGCGACAGAGTACGTGCGAATAACTGCTCGGTGCTCACATCACGGCCGATCTGTTCGAATTGTTTAAGGCACCGTAGAAGGATGCGACGTAGAAAGATGAGACAGCGACAATACAACTATCCGCTGAAAAAAATTGCTCAGAGACGACATCTATTCGATGTAACCGCACACTGAGATTTCATTTACCGAGTTCTCGTAAAATTTTCCGATTTTGGGTCAGTATCCCTTTAACCGTCGCGAAAACGTGTCTTGTAAACATTGCAAAGCATCGGTGATGGTTTTCGAGAAAGTTTTTTTCAGTAAATTGTAGAAACATGAGTACTGTTTTGCTAGAACGTTTTTGTATCTCGAGTAAGTACGCTTCTTTGTGCACGTACTATGAAGGCTTTTACAAACGTGTTGGGTTGTTCTTGGTCTAGATAAGACGGCAGCGGCTAAAATTGTGGTGGTAGTTATAAAAATTACTCTGAAAACCCTCATTCGCTTAGAAACTCCTATGCTTGGAAGTTAAGCGCAATGTAGACAGCTCAAATATTGTCACAAGGTCGTGATGTCGACGAAGGCAGCAGTCGGCACGTCCGAGATGAAACTCTTTATTTGGCCGAACTTGTGGCCGGGAAACTGAAAGTCAAACTACAGCAATACACTGATAGCGGCGAACAGAGCGTCGACCGTCGATCAACTGACAAGCGGTCAAGCGCGTCGGCTTTTATACAGGCGCTATCGAACTTTCCAGCGATATCGCTGATGGCGGCGTTATCTCTCGACAAAGCTGGAACATTCGCGTGCAGCGCGCAATCTTACCAAAACGATCTATTACAATCGCGAAGCTTGTCGAACACTGCTTCGCGGACAGTGTCGAGTGTTTATAACCGTCCTTGCTGGTCAAACCCGAATAAATCAAAATAAAACAAGAAGTGGGTGTGGCAATATAGACCGAACATTGATTTTTAGCCAATCAATGAACAACGCACGCGGGCCAATGCATACAGACGGCCTTATGCATATCCACCTAAGTATCTACCTAACTAGTAGAATGAGAAAGTTGCCGCGCTGTTGCCGCGAGCAACGGCGCGGCGGACCGCAGCGTTATGCCGTGGCAGCAGACGACGCGCCGATAGTGGCGCAAGACGGAACTGCAGCGCCGCTAGTTCTCGCGACCGCCGTTCGGACCACCCTCCTCCGTTGGCGGAGATACGGAGCTCTGAAACTGAGTTTGTTCTAGTAACGTTGACCGGGACCGCGTGTTCGATCTTATCTGGACACACCCAGCTACCGTTAGCCGGTTTTTTTTTATTTTATTTTCTATTTTTGGTTATTTTTGCTGATTATTCAAGTCACTATGCACAAACAGGGCACTGATGGACAGAGTGGACAAATGAGTAAACACCGTACAAGTTGAACAACCGTGTATTGCACGAATCTTTTCGCTTCTCCTTTCATTAAGGTTGACTGAAGTGAACGGGGTCCATTTGTATAACGAGTATGTTTGGCCAGCAGACTAAGGAGCGAGAACGTTGATGATAGCCAAGAAGCTGGAAAAGCATCTCATAGTGGATTTCGCAACGAGTTATTTGCGTATGACCAAGCGTGTAGCCAGAAATTTTTTCGGAGGGATGGGGGTTAACCACACTCTATGTATGTTCGTGCGTGCGTTTGTATGTGTCCATGCGAAACTGAAAAATTTCTTGGAAAGCGGGGGGGGGGGGAGGCGTGCGGCTCCGAACTCCCCTTCGGCTACGCCAGTGCGTATGGCAACGAAATATTGGTTTAACGTATAAGATGTGGTGTGCAGTGTAGAGAGCAATATGAAGGGCACCCGGTGAATGCACACAGTCAATCAAAAAAAAAAAAAAAAATACTACGGGCCATGATATCTGGGAAAAAAAAAATCTCCGCAGACTCACAACGCAGCCTTGTATACTTGTACTTCGGCCCAGGACTGGAACTTGCTAATAACATTCTCGTATACAATTTTGCTCGTTCGTGCTACAGGCTGCGCGGGCATTAAATGTTTTCTGAGATGTTGTTTTTGGTTAACTGTACAACTGAAATGTCAGCAAGTTAGGGTTGACTGAAACGCGTTCTTTCCCTCTTTATTCGCTCAGTACGAGTATACCCTCAATGTCATCACGATTTCAGCTTTCACACTTCATTTGAGCCCTAAACCTTGTTTGACGACCGCATAATCTGTGGTCTGAGATGTGGTGCTATCGCTGGCGAATCCTATTCGGCCTCGTAATTCCTCGTTCGAGTTTCATTTGACGGTCACTTTACCCATCCCGTTTGTTACATCACAGTGAATACGTAGTAGGTAACGCTTTTGAGATATGCCAATAGTGCAGTCACAGGACTCTGCTTCTGTTTCTTTGGTTATTTTAACTTAAATCTAAGATACTTATTTATTCGAAAAACGTCCCGAAAGCCACGCGAAGGGAGTGGAGGGGGTGTTATTGTATACATATAGGAGGAGAGCTTAATACCGATACATTGTTAGTTAAGAAAATACCTGGTAAACACAAGAGGTAACCAAAACAAGCGCGTGAACAAATAGGTTTAGAAGTAAAAAAAATATTAAATGATCTAAACAATATTTAACTAAAGGAACATATGTTACGTGTGTATTATTTAGAAGGCCTTATATTTAGTAAAGGTACAGCTACGTGCAGGTTAATACAAATCGCGTAATGTTAAAGGAGCACTGACATCAAATTTGCGCATGTCAAGATATTTGCATCCACGAGTAGTTATCTACCCCCTAGTTGCAATTCGCGACCGAAAATGCAACTGAGGGACGAATAACTATCTGTTTTATTGATTTATATCACCGGTATCTAGCACGATTCAAAACGGCCGGCAAGCCCGCCATTTCTTAGCGCTGGCAGCGCTCCCTCGCGGTCAACTCCAGACCGCGCCCAGTTTACCGCTTGTCCACAGAAATGAGTGACGTGAGGATCAGCTGCTCAGCTAACATTTCGTCTGCTAGGCGCGCACGTTCAGTCATGCCTTGTCACCAGCGTAGCCGTCGTCGCCGTCAAAAGTATCGACTGTAGTGTTTAAGACGGCATTCTGGAACTTGGAATCACCGAGATACGCGACGTCGCGAATCATTTTCGCTTTGACCCTTTGCAAAACAGCGATTCAAAAATGGACGCTGTTCCAAGCAGCAACGAGGAGGTGCCCGGGGACGCACGCTTGGGCCATACTCGCTGATGTGTCTCAATTAGATATATCAGAGAATTTTAGCGTGCACAGCATTCCGTTATATGCAAAGGGGTCTATGGAATATCGGCATAGCGAATGCACACCAGCGGAGAAATAGAATACGATAGGTTTGTACAATAACAATTCTGCGCCGCCAGATGGCCCCACCTATCCGGCCTCTCACGGTTACGGCTGCAGTAACCCGGTATTACGCTAGCGCAAGGAAGTCCACGGACGAACTAACATTCACTAATAACGCTACATACGTGTTACTTGTTAGCGATGATATTTATCGATAGGCTGCTCCACTTCGATGACTTGTGGTCGTGTTGGCGTGTACCGTACGTGTAATGAAACACCACGCACTTTCCGCTTTTTCCGCGCCTCGACGAGCAGGTCCGTACTACGCAGCGGTTCCCCGACATGCTGGCACGTAGTCGCTCCGATTAATCGCACTCGCGCTGGGGACACAGGGCAAATCAGTCGATACGACACGATGAATCGCAGGCACGGATGGGGACAGCGAGGAGAGCCACTGGCTGGGAGTGGATGGATGGATGCTATGAGCGTCCCCTTTAAAACGGGGCGGTGACTTGTCTGCCACCAGGCTCGAAGGGAAAAAAAAAAAAAGCTTCCTTGTTTCATGTTGGCCTAATACCTTATCTACATTGATTAAATCTATGTTATTATACCAAAAAAATATAAATTCACGGTACATCTCTCTGCCTCTTCAGGCAGAATGACCTTAGCCGGTGAGAGCGTCGACGTCATTGTTACTAGCGTATCGTCACTCAGGATGGTATGGTCGGAATGTATCACACCTGTTACGTAGCACTAGTGTACATGTCTCAGCGTGATCAATCTTCCGTTGAGCTTTCGTACGCTGTTTGCCCTCGAAATAAAATTACTTCCACGCGACGGACGCCATCCAAATTTGGCCAAGGAGACCTATGCATACCGAGCAATCGAATGAAGGGCACCTCTCGACTTTGAAATTTGATGTCAGGGCTCCTTTAAGAGCCGCATTGAGGATTCTTCGTCTCAATCAAAAACAAGTCTCCGCACACGAATATTGGTGCAACGTCGCGAATTTAGAAGTGTTACTGTTTTTCGCAGTTTCACCGCATTGGCTCAAGAAAATTTGCCGCATATCGGTACGTCACGTCTCTGGCCTCCTCAAAGGACCGTGTACATCAGTGTTACGGATTAAGAACTGCGTAGGCCCTAGTTGACGCCATCGACATCTGTGACTTCATAGCGTCTCGGTGCGGAAAATTCAAGGTGGTCTCGCCAGCTATCTACTCCTTTTTGTTTCGCGCGTATTCTCGCTGGCTGAGGGAGCTGTTACGACTGGAGTAGTGTTTTTTTGTACAGCGAAGAGGTAATTTATAATAGGGGGGAAATTGTTTTCCTTCAAGTGCCCGTTTATGTAAAAGTTACTAATTACTTTCTTACTTTATCTGTTCCCGAGCTGTTCTTTATTGTATTTTTTAGATGTAGTTATCCTTCTAAATTTTACATTTGTGTTTAATGTGTTTATTTTCTTACTGAACTAATTTCATGTACTCATATTTCTTTGAAGTGAGGCTTTATCTCTGTGCAATCACTCTCTTCTGTAATGCTCCGGACCTGAGAGTGAAATGAACGGAGATTGGGAGCATTTGAGTTTGAAATTTTTTATATGAGGATATGCCGATTCAATAATCACTATCATTGGGAAAGTAATGCAAGGTTTAATTTTTCCAAATTTAGGCAGTGCCACTTGTGGAACGCGATTTCCCAGTCTCTAAAGGAACATTGAGTCAGTTTAGGCTGATAGATTATTCTTTTGAGTCTTTATTCTTTGTGATTATCATACGAGGAAGAGAACACCAACATTTCATTTTCTCCTTTTTTTTTTAAATTTCGATTTGAAATCCCAAGATGTACGCATCCTTGTGATATCACGGATCGTGGAGCATTATTATTTGTTTTGTTTCTTTCGTATTTTCTCAGTGTTTGCGCGCTCAAAAATTCCGAAACTTGCCACACTAAGTATTTGACGCTTCGTGCATAGTCCATTATTATCATTTTTATCAGTGAATAGTTGTAGCTGACACCGTTCAAACGTACAACGTCACGGCGAGCTGTTGCGGCAACGTCAGTGCTGCGTTGCCCCGCGTTCTTCCCCTTTCTTGCCTTTTTCCGCTTAAAAGCTGCATTTTTGGTATTGCAGACCGGTTAATATTACTACTTACTATTACTAGCGAAATTGCTTTTTTTTTCTGTTTCGTGTTTATTTAATCGTTAACCAATCACGGAGCACCATGGCTCGCTGGGGATGCTACGCCAGTTATGCATCATAGGATCGGAATGGAATCTGATGCCGAAAGAGGAAGACAATAGATGTCAATCGTTTACACTGCTGAAGTGGCTTAGCTTGGCATTGTGTCCTTGCGTCCCCGCGTTGCTGGCTCATCCCGCCAAAGTTGGTATCGTGCCCACCTGTCGCACACGGGGTGGCCCACTGACGTCGTCATCCATGAAGATGCACCTGAGCTGGGGGGGGGGGGGGGGGGGGCATAGGAAGTGCCCCTGCGATGACTCATGCCGCGGCCGCGGCTACGCTTCGCTGAACGCGTGTACGCACTGAGGCGTCGGCGCGCACCCGCCCCTTATCACAGCCGCCGCCACAAGCTGCGACACGGAGCTAGCTAGCGTCGTCGGTAGCCGGCTGTCGGTTTGGCGCAGTGACCCGCTGAGCGCGGCACTCAACGCCGGTGTGTTGTATACTGGCGGTCTCGGTCTCGGCGTGTTCGTTTGAGAAAACTCACAGGATCCCTTGTGTAGTCGCGAAAGACTACTCGAAGGCGAAAGCCATCTTCTTTTCACCCGATGTATTTATCCACCCCTCCGTCCGGAAGCTTTGTGTAGCATTGCAAGTGTTGCAAACTTTCTGCATCCCACATGGTTTTGCACGTGACCCGCCTTTGACGATGGCGTCATGCGACGTCATGTTGACGACGTCATAATGCCGTCACAAATTCTGGCGATCTGTGATGTCATGTTGACGTCACCGGGTGATGTCATTCATGGCGTCATGTTACATTGAGGTCATGTGACTTTTGATGTGCCGAATTCACAGACATATTCACTTGAGTTTAGCGTGACTTTTGAGCGACTTTTATTAGTTATTGTTTTTTTTTTGCATCATTCGGGTTGACGCCGGTCTCGCGAAGTATTGTCAGGTCTCACCGAATCTCGTAGACGCCGACGATAAATTTTTGCGTTCGATGTGGCACCGAACGTTTCTGCCTTAATAATGCTGCCAGTGTGTTTCCCAAAGGTCTTCAGACAGAACAAAGTGGTAGGAGTCAGCGAAGATGACCCCTGCTGGCCGAGCAGGGTATTTGTGGACTCGCATCTTTCTGCAAGCGCCGTCGGGACGGTTGGCTGTCTTCGGGGTTGAAGGGAGGGCAAGAGGAGAGTTATTGTGGGA
The DNA here is from genome assembly GCF_013339695.2 of Rhipicephalus sanguineus. Taxonomy (NCBI): domain Eukaryota; kingdom Metazoa; phylum Arthropoda; class Arachnida; order Ixodida; family Ixodidae; genus Rhipicephalus; species Rhipicephalus sanguineus. The sequence goes on from NC_051183.1 coordinate 90,267,449, forward strand.
GATTCTCAGGTGTGTCGCGGACAATGTCTCCGCTTGTTTGCAGCCGGTGGCGGCTTGCTGTGCTCGCGCTTGTTATCCCACACGCGGTCGGGCGTGTTTAGCGGCCGTGTCTAAACTTGTTGTTTCTCTTCTCCGTGCCTCTGTGACAGCTCACGAGGCATGGCAACCAGCAGGATTGCTGTATAAATTGTAGGAAAGTATTCGCTGAACGCCTAGCCCTGTGAAACAGGCTAGGCGCCTTTCCCACCGTGCTGGGATTTTTTTCTTGTCAGTGTTTTGAACTCCGTGCTACGTCTGCCTTCGACCTTGATAACCCTCCGCGGTACATGCTGACAAATCATGCTATGTCTGGGGGACAATGATATGTCATTGCATTGTCCCCCAGAAATTTCTAGGGGACAATGCTATGTCACGCTGACAACGCACACGCCGTTCGCGACTTCGAAGTGCCAGGCGCGCGGCGTTAAATCAAGGAAAGGACACGCAAGGTAGACGACAGTCATTGCGCGACAAAAGAAACACCCTAAAGGGTGCAACTGTTTACACTTTAAAAGAAAGGGTGTTCTTCTGGCGCGTTTCCATCTATGGCGGGTCAGCGCACGTATAGTTTTAGCGGCCACATTATGTGTACAACATTCATTATTCTACGTCAGAGTAACAATAACGAACGAAGAGGCTCCCGTAACTCTGTTGACCGCAAGATGACTCTGCCGTCTAACATACATGGCATGACAGATATGGTTCTTTCATGGCGGTCGCATTTTATCTTTCTCAGGGTTTGATTTCCTAATGTCTCCAACAAATGTTATCACAACCGCTATTATAACTTACAGCAACTAGATTATCTTGTTCGGCATTGTTCAGCTGCTCCGAGTATTACATTCGTGTTATGACATGTCCATTATGTTATTTCTTACACCGCCGTATGTAATGCCTTGTAGAAAGCCCTAATAAATGATGACGATGACGCATTTAGTCAACGTGCATTGCCGTGGCGAGAGAGGGGTTCAGTGTACCCCGAAATTATTTATGCTTTTGTATTAGCGCTGTTGCACCACCGACGCAAAACTCACTCACCCTAATATAACTTCTATGCATTAAACCATGAATACATACCCGTCAGCACCTTCGCACCTCCCGGCTTGGTCAGGCTTTGTCTTCAGCTGAATGACGTCTCACGGCGCACCCGACATGCCGTGTAGTCATCTCATAGAAACACAATCTCCTGTACGAATGAGGTCACAGGCACCCCGTGGGCTTCGGCGGATGCACCTCACGGCGTTGTCTGCCTGTCCATCGTGTGCTGGAAAGCTGCTTCCGTACAAGCTCGTGTTCGCCGTGACGCCTGGTGCTCGTCGCGCCATTGTTTCACGCTCTGGCGTTGTCGTCGTCACGAGAGCCGGACGATGACTAAGGCCCCGAGCTTTTTTATCGTGTGGCGCGCGTCGTCCATTGTTTTTGTGTTTGGCGCACACGGGGATTGCGAACACCACTGAGTGTAGTGTTTCGCCCAAGAGTGTTGCCAGATTCGCGCCTCGTGCGCCGAATTCCACCGGGTGCCGTGTTTTGTAACCGACTCATTTTGGCGCTTTTCTCATTCCTTTTATACTTCGTCATTCACACGTACGACGCTTAGGAACCGTTATCGCCCCGCCACGGTGGTGTAGTGATTATGGCGCTCGACTGCTGACCCGAAGGTCGCGGGATCGAATCCCGGCCGTGGCGGCTGCATTTTCGATCGAGGCGAAAATGTTTGAGGCCCGTGTACATGGATTTACGCGCACGTTAAAGAACCCCAGGTGGTCGAAATCTCCGGAGCCCTCCACTACGGCGTCTCTCATAATCATATCGTGGTTCTGGGACGTTAAGCCCCAGATATTATTATTAGGAACCGTTATCCACGGTATCGACTAGACACAATGGGATATATCATAATTCACGCGTCTCAAAGGATGGTAGTCCTTGCGATATACGCTCCTGTATACGCGTACGCTGCACCCAATCGATCCCGCGGCCTCTACTACCATACAGGGATGCCTGAATAGTTTTGTGTGAAAGTGAGGCCCTGGCACGTCGATTTATTCTGAAGTCGTTCGATGGTTACTTGCAAAAGCGGTTCATGGCCCCGATAATTTCAGCTACATTTGCCCCCATTATAACGTAAGGTTGACTTCGACAGCATCAGGTTAGCCATTCCAGAACCAGCTTTAGCAACTACTTAAAATACCTTATAAACAACGTTATCACATCCATACAATACTCTTTCTTTCGCCTGTTATGCGTGTTGGCCCATTGTGACACTCGTAGAAAACCCCTAAAACGTGGAAATCGGGGAAAAAAAAAAAAACGAGGTGCCGGATTTACACATCTCTTTCGTAAGTGCGTTTCCCAATTGGTCAGTCGGCTTCACTTATCGGCTTCCCACATCGCGATTGGTCGGAATATTCTCTTACGAAAACTTTTAGCGCGAGAACTTTTCGTGAATAGTAGCCGAGATGCTGAAAGCAGAGACAGTTACATAGACGTGGCTTACTAACAACGCAGACTAACAACGCAGTTGTTAGTAAGCCATCTCTTCGACTGCATTCATACTGCATTCATACTCCTTCTTTCGCGTGGAGAACGCGCTCGGTAGAAATTTCTACGATGTCTGAATTACGTTTCAGTCTGATGCTCTACATTAACGCACGGGCATCTACGACGGTGTCTCTCATAACCCTCATCTTGACGATTGAAGACATTAAAGGCTACTGAGACGAAAATTTTTAGTTGTCGTTTTTTTTGCGTCAAATGAAAGGCCAAGCCCCCCAGAGCCTAGAAAAGGTAGTGCTAAGCGCGAATGCACCTTGAAAAAGTAATTACAGTATATGTTTCTAAAAGCTAGTTTCGGTTCCTACTGCACCCTGACGTCACAACACGGTATGAGCTTCTCGTCACGTGCTCGCACAATATAGTGACGTTTCCACGGCCGCTCCGCACCATGGCTAGGGTGGCACCGTTGGTGACGCACAAGCGGCCATTTTGAATATTTTGGTGACGCACAAGCAGCCGTCTTGGAAGTTTTGATACCTGACGTCATCGCAGCTAGCCAGACTGCTGCGTGAAGTCACCAGAATTAGTACTGTAGCCTAACGTCAAGCTAGCGTCGATGTCGGTAGGTGTGCCATGGAAAAATTTACTTTAATATCAAATTAAAATATCTGATCGGCATTTGCTGAGCTTCACACTTGCTCAGAGCCATCTCTGCATAGAGGAGATTTGTATGGCAGAGTAAACTCGCCTCCGAAAAAAGGTGTCAGTACCACTTTAAGCGCTATAATTTCAATTTCTCGCTCTTGCGCAGGAACCAGAAACAACCCACTAGCAGCAGCGGCGGTGGTGATGGCGACGAGGGCGCGTCCAACAGCGGTGGTGACGACAGCAGCGCTCTCTCGTGTCGGGGATCGGCGAAAGTGGACCTGACGCGGCATACCCTGCCCGGACAACGCGACACGCTTGTTGCACGCTTCTCCCTGCCTGCCGTGGTTAGTGACGCTTTGTCTGTTGTAATGTTCGCTGTAGGTTCGGTTATCTATGGTTGGAAAGGCGAATGCAGTTGTTCTAGGTTATACCAAGCTTATGCGTATGGAACTATGCCAATATGAAAGTTTTAACATACCCTTGAGAGTCCGATGCAAAAATATAGCCGTGTACTACGCGCGCGTATATTACAACTCCCGTTTCCCTCCACCTTCACTATATTGGTGCGGTCACCGCAAGTGCGCTTCCCCTTGAGGTGCTGCGGTCACTTCTTCGCGTCCTCGGAAATGTCCATGGCGAAGAAACGGTGCTGCAAAAGATGTGGAACGAGTTATTTATTTTAAATTGGAGACACATGCGACAAAGGAAAAATGAGGTAGGTGCCCGCTTCAACAAATCGATGGCTCACGCTCAGTTTACTGAAGTAAACTTCGCTGCATCGTAGCTGTGTAGTGCGGTGAAGCACACCCAAGAAATCGATGGCCCATGCGTTTTTACTAAAATAAACTCGTCGCATCGTAGTGGTGCAGTGCGGTGAAGCACTCACGATAAATTGATGACTCACGCTCAGTTTGCAGACTTAAACTCTGCTGCATTGTAGCGGTGTAGTGCGGCGAAGCACGCTCAAGAAATCGATGGCTCGCGTTCACTTTACCAAAGTAAACTTTGCCACATCATAGCGCTGTAGTACAGTGAAGTTTAAGAAATCGATGCTGTGCTCACTCTTTATTGACTCAAGTAAACTTCTCCGCATCGTAGCGGTGTAGTGCGGGGAAGGATGCACAGCTTATTGAGGCGGTGCGTCTGAACAGTAAAAGTGACCTTGCAATGAAGTATACTACCTGCGGCGGTTCGTCGCCAGAGGATCGCCGTGCCGCTCAGTAGAAACGATAAAAGGACTCTGTCGTGTATTGACGTTTATTCGTAAGCACCTGATGTTTTCAGTGAGTTGTTGCAGTCATGAAATATCGAACTGGAGATATCTTTGCGGCCAGGTTTGTCTCGCAGTTTCCGTAAATGCATCTTATGTCTCCGAATGATGCTAATACAAATCTGACCCTTCCCCAATACACAGGTTTTCAATCAATCAATCAATCAATCAATCAATCAATCAATCAATCAATCAATCAATCAATCAATCAATCAATCAATCAATCAATCAACTTTATTTTGTACATTTCAAAAACTGCAGAGGAGTGGCGAATAAGAGCTGTCTTTGGAGCTTGACGAACCCACCGCGCCTTTTTCATATTATATTCACATTATATTGTCACGTGGTCGTGACGTTGATGAAGGCAGCACTCTGTGTGTTCAAGAGGAACATTTTTTTATTTAGGTGAACCAGTGCCCGGAAACTGAAAAGGCAAGGTACAAGCAATTGACGCTGTACACTGATAGCGGCGAACAGTGCGTCGGCCGTCAGTATTCTCATCTGCACTAAAGCGCATCGGCATTTATACATGCGGCATTGAACGTTTGAGCCTTATTGATGGCGCCGCGGTAGTTACAGAATAACCTCAACTGTTCGCGTTTGTGCGCTCCAGCCTATAAGAAGATTCCAAAATAATCTGGAAGGTTCCCAGACATTAGGGCGCGGCTTGCGCAAGGCAGCGGCTACGCGTGGAACAGACTAGTTACATAAAAATAACAGAAGAAGCGCGTGTGGAAATATTTACAATTTGACGAAACCAATGTATTCCATTCTTAGGCCATTGCAGCAGCATTGTGCACTCCACATCGCATTGTGTATTCGCAAGCCAACAGGCTGCGCCAAAGCATTTTATTTATGCACACAGGGAACCATAACATCGCTTAGCTATGCTTGACTGTGGCACAAAAGACATTTCGAGAAAAGGGGGATAGAAAAGAGAAGAAAGTTGGCACTTCACTTTCTTTTCTTTTTTACCCCCTTTTGACGAAATGTCTTTTCAGCCACAGTCAAGCGTACCTAAGCAATCTAAGCACCAACTCACCCAAAAAGAAGTCCTTTTGGAATCATAAAAAAAAAAACAGCGATGTTTTGCAAGCTGAAAGCCATTTTCAAGTCGCACAGCATGTGTATTGAAAATCAGTTCTGCAGAATCCCGCAAGGTGGCAGAAGGGTTAAGAAAGGGAAAATAGACAACCACCCACTTGTAGCATATACCAGCGATTTCCTTGTGGCTTTGTGCTACAAATGGGTGGAAGCCACAAGGAAATCGCTGGTATGTGCCACAAGTGTGTGGTTGTCTATTTTCCCTTTCAGATCATCTGTATGGTAGACTCATTGCCAATGTATGATGCTTGGCAATATGAATGGTGCATTGGAATTGTCAATGCCGGACATGGGCTGGCACATTCTTGGGCAATTAACATCGTAAGTGTTGTGGTGGTGACTTGGAAGATATTCACATGGTATTGTTAGTTTCCAAGGTGTGTTCATATGTGCTATATCCTCTACATGTATCCTGCATGACCTGCTGACACAGGACACATTCAGCATTTTAATTAGCTTAATAAAGACCATTATGTAGCATGACCTGTGACATTTCACGCAACCTTGAAGAAATGGGTAAATTCACGCAATTCACAATCTGAGCAGACTGTCCGAGATGTGTGACACTTTCAGATAAGCTGGACATGAGTCTATTTTGTACTACGAGTCATCAGTTTGCTATATACCTGTTTCATGATACTTTTTACGGCATATACCGGATAACTGTATCTCCTAGCTAGCATTAGGTGCATGCTTTACACCAGGGGTCTCAAACTCACCTCAACTAATGATGCCATTTGGAAGAAGGCCTTTCCCGTATCTCATGTCATATATGGTTCATTTCTGAAGGGGATTTGGCATCAGTGCTCGAGAAACATATCGCTTCAGTATCTGCAGAATGACTACAATCTGGGCGCCTATTCTGAAACATAGTGTTTTTGTTCCACGGTTGTATTTCAACACATGGTGACTGCACGGGGTGCCTCATGAAAGGTAGGGAGAGGTGCTTGATAACCATTCATGTCTGTGTAGCTCATGGAAATAGGAAAATATGGGTCAAAGTCACTCTTGTGTGGGCTTGCCAGTTAGCAAAAGTTACTCGGGCCGCGAGTTTGCGACCCCTGTTTTAGACTATGACACTACACAAGCATGCTGAGAGCATTAGACGATAGATGGTCACGCATGTCAGCAGGCAGGAGTTCAAATCCACAGTTTGCCACAATAATGTGTGGAGTGTAGGTTTTATGGTCTATTGTAAATCAGGACTTGTATTATTACAGATTACCGTGTTAGTTCTACAGGCAACAGCACACTTAATTTTCGCTTGATGCCATGTGTTCACATTTTGTGAGAGTAGAACCGTTTCACTGAAGCCCTGTTTCGTTAGCTTTTGTCACCAACTCTACATGGGCTCTCACCTTCGTGCACATAACCAGTGTGGGCATTAATTTAGCATTACTGGTTATTTATTATACTGAAACATCTGTGCATTGCAGCATTATGCAAAGACAGACTATTTTATAAGCTAAATATGAAAACATAGAAGTAATATGCCAGAGGTAAAAATGATAAAGACTGAATAGGAAATGGGACAGCATGTTGTGGGTGTCTCTACAAAAAAGACTGAAACTAGATGCATTGCTGTTGCTTTCTAGACTTGCAAAAGTTCATTTCAAGTTGTACTGCAGGAACGTGTGAATACCTTCTGTACATAATAATTGTCTGAGCTATCGCATCGCTTTTTATGCACTATGGGCAAAAGTGGACATTGTTGAGCACATTTCAATGCCTCCTTTTTGAATAGAATTTCCAAATCTGTGAAGGGCCTTTGTAACTGCTCATTGTTTTCTCTTCTAGGAATCATTTAAAGAATGATAAAAAAAATCTTCCTGCATTTTCTGCATAACCTTAAGGGTGATTAACTTCTTCTCTACACCTTTGTTGCAGAAATCAGGTTCATCACTGGTACTTGACATGTCGGATGACCATGTGCGGCTTACAAGTGAAGAGCCCAAATATACTTTCGACTTCTACCTTCCTTTCTCGGTCGATGAAGATGGCACAGTTGCAGAATTTAACACCAAGCATCAGGTAACTGGAACCTCTTTATATCAACCTTTGTCCATTGTTAGACACATATCAATATAAAAGCTCTCAAAGAATGTTTGCATTTTTAATTCATTTATTTATTTGTTTGTTTAACAGTACTTTACAGGCTCCTCACGAGAGCATAGTGTAAGGGGGGCATTACATGGCTAATATATAACATGTGGCTGTTAACCTTTCTCACCCCCGCCCCCCCCGTGAAACTTTTAGATTTTGTATTTGTATAAAGACCTGCAAACGCTCACGCCTACAAATATGCGCGAACATGCATAAAGGGAGTCGGACATCGTCTGAAAATGTTTCTGGCTATATGGCCCTGGTCATCAGGCTCTTGAAGAACAGCCTAGTTATGTTGGTTTAAATTCTGCTGTCCCTAAAGTTACTTGGAAATATGAGCACATAACTAAACAAGTGCTTAGAGTAGACAAGGACAAGGATGTTCCTTGTCGTCCTAGTTTAGTTACACGCTCTATTTCAAAGTATAATGAATCACCAACTTGTCCAGTCAGTCACTTTGCAAAGATAGGTGCTTTGAAGTTTGAACTACATCTTTTTTTGCATGGGCCAGTGAGATGGAATTTATAGAGGTATTGGATGAATTCTTTGGAAGTATGCAGCTTTTCTTTGGACATTGTAAGAGTTAAAAATCATATGACCTTCTGATTTTTTGTTTGTTTGTGTATGCTGTGCATCTGTGTTTGTAGAAGTTCCAGAGAATAATTGCAGTTCCTGGCAGTAAACCCGTCTTCCCTTTTTTTTGTCTGATTTTGCAGGTACTCACAGTCACTGTGCCCATTCTGCCAGAAGAGTCCTGATTATAGTGTTATCACCAGTTCAAGTTTATATGTTGATGAAGAAACTGTACTGGCTGTAAAGGTGCATCTGAATAAACTGTTGTTCATTTTCTATCGCTAGGCCAAAATTGCTGCTCAGACAAAGGAAACAAATCAATTGCTAGTGTATTGTGCAGGTTTGGAATTTTTCACATGTGCAAGTGTTCTGAAAGTGTAGAAAATATAGTTTTTTGTTTATTTTTAAGTAGGCCGGCCCTCAAATTTTTAAAGTTGGCTCACCCTCAAGTATTTCCAGTTGGACCACTCCCAAGATTTTCAAGTTCGGCCAACTCTCCAAGATTTTCATAGTGGCTCAACCAAAATTTTAATGTGGACCATCCCTAGACCCACAAATTTAAACTTGGCTCAACCCCAATATGGGTTATTCCATGCATTCTCTAGAAGCTCTATATATTTCTATGGGATACAATGTGTCACGCTTTGCTTCGTACAAACGCGGCTTCCACTCACACTTTCCCGGGGTACTCGTCAGTGAAAGCTTACGCATTGCAGGCCTTAAAGGAATCAAGAACCAGCGAACCGAAACAACGCAGATCTTGCCGAATGCTGTTGAAAACTACTGATGTCAAAAGCCTTTGAACGTGCAAAGAGGTGGTGATGCATGCTGCTGCACCCACCTGTGCCCTTCGGAAGTGGAGAGTGAAAGGAGCTTTATTTAAATGGAAGGAACATACGCATGAAGGTTTCGAGCCCTTAATTCCAAAGCCCCAACGGCCTCCCGCTTGATTCTGTATTTGTGAGCCACTGTTGTCCTATGCGGTCTGGGCTAGCGTACTGCACCTCTTATTAATACACTGTGTGTTAGACGACCGCGTCTCTGTAAACTCGGCCCGCAAGAGTCCTGGTTTTCAGTTCCGCCAAGCGACCGGCAGCGTCTCGCCCAGCGCCAGCCACCACCACGAGCCTCGCACCACTCACGCACTTCGTCGTCCTCGCTTCCTTTTTACCAGCTCGATCGTGGTCCGTTGGTGTTCCCAAACTCTGTCGAGAGATGACGTCACTATGTGCCGCCTAGCAGCGCGTTGGAGGAAGGAAAGAAAGCGAAGAAGTAAAAACAAAATAAATTTCTTGGTGAGGCGGGATTCGAACACGGGTGTTGACAGTCCGAAGGTGAGCGTCTGAACTACTCGGCTATCCCGGCTTTTTCTGTTTTTTTTTTCATTATTGTACTCGGCTATCCCGGCACCCAAGCAAAAGGAGCATTTATGAGAACTGCATGATTGCTTTGTATGGGCGAGAGAACGAGAAAAGGATAAAAATGGAAGCACAGACAGGGGAAGAAATAGAGAAACAAAGAGATAGAAAGAAAAGTAAATAGATAGCAGGGGCGTAGCCAAGGGGGGGGGGGGGGGTTGGGGTTCAACCCCCCCCCCCTAAACTCCCCTAAACCCGAAATTTTTCAGTTTTGCTTGCGTATATAGGCACGCACACATACAAACGCACGCACGAACATACATAAAGTATGGTTGAACCCCCCCCCCCCCCCGAAAAAAATTTCTCGCTACGCCCCTGATAGATAGAGCGCCTAAACTTGGCTTTTCCAGGCTAAACTGCGCCTCTCTATGCTTACGTGGCTATATCTAGACTTAAATGGCTATTCTAGGCTTGATTTGACTGGTATGCTAAGGAAGGCCGCCCTTCTCCGCTGTTCCTTCAGGCTTGCCACTACCAGCGTGAAGCTTTCCTAATCTTTTTCCTAGACGTCCCTCTGTCGACATTCCCATACAGCTCCTCCCTCTGAAGAAGCGATGGTTCTGGCTCGCGGCATACTGGTACAGTATACGACACCCCAACCGGCAGTGAAACCTTGAGAGCCGGTGAACCGAGCGAAGATGCGAAGAAGCGTAGCAGACCAGGTAGTGCAGCTCCGGGATCGCCAGTCACCTGCTTGTTCTAAGCCGTTGGTGGTCGTCTTCCAAGCCAGACTAGGGCTCAGGCGACCACATCGTCGCCTTCTCCGACCCGGTTCAGAAGAGTGGAACCAGAAAGACGCCAGTGAGGTACGGCCGCCAACTACCAGGATTACGCCACAGGAACGCCCTCGCGCCACCTCAGATATGCAGCGACGGGAGGGTACGGCAGACGCCCGCCGGTCCACCTTAGTCTTGTCTTTTCTCCCTCGTTTTCTACTTCGTCGTCGTATTCCGGACTACTTCCGTCGATGCCTCTGTCCTCCCTGCCGCTAGACTCATCCTATCACTCGTCCTTAATCAGAAACCCGCCACGGTGGTCTAGTGGTTATGGTGCTCGACTACTGACCCGCAGGTCGCGGGATCGAATCCTGGCCGCATTGGACGAAAAGATAACTTGCCGCCGGCAGGGACCCGAACCTGCGACCTAATAACGCGTCCGATGCTCTACCACTGAGCTACGGTGGAGGTCATCCTCCCGCCCACTTTTATGGGATATATATGTGCATTTATACCTAGGAGTGTTCGTCAGCGCCGATAGCAACCATGGCGGCAGGTGTGGTAAACATGGTTGCGATCGGCGCTAACACTCCTAGGTTTAAATGCACATATATATAACGCATAAAAGAGGACGGGAGGATGACCTCCACCGTAGTGCAGTGGTAGAGCATCGGATGCGTTATTCGAAGGTCGGAGGTTCGGTTCCTGTCGGCGGCAAGTTATCTTTTCGTCCACTTTACATTCTTCAAATTTATATCCTAATTTCTGCAAGTAACATCCCCTATACTTTCCTCGGCGTTATTGTATGTTAGTTGTCAATAATGTTGCATCTAACAAAGAAAAACGAGCCCTTAAAAGTAATCTTCTTTCCTAGAAAGGTAGAGGGCATTCAAGATGATGATAGTTTGCGCAAATGCGCAAAGGCATAACGAAAAGCATAACAGCTCCGTGTAAAAGCTCGTCGGGCGATAGTGCCAACTACGGCGGAAAGCATGCCGCGATGGCACGCTGCCCACATTTCGCTTCGTGTTAGCGGCAGGGGAGTCACGTGACACGAGTTGAGGTGTCGAGCCGCGCGCGCCTGACGGCTCTCACCGAGAGACGGAGAGGGTTGCGTGGGGGAGAACAAACCGACACCGCGCATGTCCGTTGCTGTGACGACGCCCATGCCGTGGAGGCAGTACGTTGGCTAAGCTTGAAGGTCAAACTCACGCACAAGATTGTTTTCCGTGTTTGCACCGGGAGCAGTAGGGCTATCGCTCCAGAAGTGTTCAGCGCCAGCGACCGACGAGAGGAATGGCGAAATTTCGACATGATTCGCTCTTACCAAAGGGAAAATTGACAATCATCCGATATGTAGCACAAATCTACAAGGAAATCCATACCGATTTCTCGATAAGACAGGTGCTTTAGTTGACGAAAAATTCGTCCTGGTCGCTTTTATTCAAGAGCACATTACTAAGGAAAGTGTCTCGCAGAATCCATTTTTAAAAGCGGGTGGTTATGCCAGAAAGCAGCCGATCCGATGCCAGAGTTTTAAATGAAATGGCGGAAGCATGCATCTACGTGTATTGAATTAAAACCAGGTTTTAAGGATTCGCTCCTATCCTTTCAAACATCGGTCATGCCACACACTCTTGTTGTCTGGGAAAAATGCTAGAGTTTAACGTGCCGAAGCTGCTGTACGTATATAAGGCACCGGGACACTCCGCATTGCGGCCACCTGATGTTACTTGAGGTGCAATTAAAATTGCAAGTACGCCATTAAAATTTGTTCATGATATGGCGCCAGCGTTGACCCCGGGACACTGTAACGACTCATATCGGCGAGAAGCAACATGATCTGTAGCGGCATCATCGCCATTCATCATCATCGTCATTTTCTAGCCACCGCGCCGCGCCTCTCGGGCAGCTCATGCCTAGCGCTCGACGTGGAAAGTAAAAAGGAACGCGCTCAACGCTCCTGGGGTCTGGACGCTGCAGTTGCTGCCGCTCTGCTTCGACAGTGGTCTTCTAATAAAGTGGCTAGACAACGGCACGGCCACGTCGGCTGCCGTCACGTCTTCTCTCTCGTCTCCTATCTCGCTACACATCAGTTATACGATTAGCTTTCTTTTGGGGCCACCACTCTGGGATACAACCACAGGGATGTTTTCTTCGCCATTGAGGAATTCATTCGACAGTCTGAAAGAATATCTATCTAAATGCTGCCTGAGTTAAATATTTAATTACCAGTAATTGAAACATCAATTCATTATATTAGTTAATAATAGCTCCTACGAACGACCTCCTTAAGATAATATTAGCAAAATTCACCCTCTACTCGGCCAATCCCCTGCATTGGGTATGAGCCATGCACAAAGGACAACAACAACAACAGCTTCACGTCGGCTTTCTGAACACATCATCGCGCAAGTAACGCTGACATATTGTGTGACAGTCTACAAATAAATAGAACGTTTTAGTCTGTCCGGTATTCCGCTCTGCGCAAAGTATTTTGCATATAGCGGAGTACCGGGTGTGAACTGCGCATGCGCGTGCCTTATAGGAAACGCTCAATACGCCTAAAAATGCCCGAAAAACATGGCCGCACCGGCCAAAGCGGCTGCCATCCGCCTATGGTCTATCAAATGGCCGTCGGGCGCTCTGTAGCTCGTTAGCTCCGAACTGATGCTTGCATTCGCTTTACATCGATCGATGTCCTCAAACATCGACAGCAAAGTATTTGTGTCGATTCGGCACAGTTTCCGAGGGCTATACCGAAATAATCTACTCTGTAGACTTAGCGAGTGGCGAAGCAGACTTCCGGAATCTCGAAAGGCATTGATTATGCGTTTGGTAGTTATTTTTGTGTTATTTTTAATCCTGCACAGCTGGCGCCAGCCGGCGTCGGTGGTTTGTTTATCGCTTGTTTCAAAACATAGCGCAAGACGTATAAAGCAAGCTAAAAGTTACGTTAGCCAATGAACCGTGCCATCGCACTACTTGCAATGTTCCAGTCTGTGGCAGTGATGGCGAGCCTATTTTTTAAAATGTTGACTAAAGTTCTTGTCTGACTGACTGACCATGCGCGGATGCGGCCACCAACAGCTACGCGGGCGTCGCTGGCGTATTTTAGCCGTACGTATGCTAAAGCTAGTTTGCAAGCGTTGCTACGCTATCTGGAACACGCTATCCGGTATTCCACTACGCTTTTGCGTATAGCGGAATACCGGACAGACTAAAACGTTTCTAATATCGCAGGAGGCGGTGTTCGCGCTGGAGTGTGCTTTGTGCGCTTTAATGTGGCATATGCAGGAGATCTCCCAATTTCTCGCCATTTCTGGGGGCAACGCTCGTGCGATATTATTAAAAAAATTGGAAGGGTGTACTACACGACTTAGTCTGCGTTCGCACCTATCGATATTCCGACGTGAACCGCGCATGAAACACACAAGGACGAGTAGCCGACGAGGACTTGTGCGTTTCACGCGCTGTTCACGTCGCCGTGGAATAGCAACTAGCCCGGTCACACACCTTGCTTCTATCGATATGCGGCCGGCGTGGCCGACAATCGAACCTGCATCTCCGCGCTGAGCAGTGCGACGCCTTACGTGACAAGTCCTATCAACCAAGCGCTCCAGAACAAGTGTATCGAGTGTCGTTGTTTCGCCAGTTTCGCCGTTCCGGTCATCGGTAACTTGAACCTTATGCGAATTCTGTTATGTTGCAGCTGAGCCGCTAAGACTCCAAAGCCTGCGATGCGCCCGATGGTCGTCGCGTTCAATAAGTGAGCAATAATGATATACCGACGATTTTTGTGTACTCGCCAAACACTCGCACTGCAACGGGTAAACTGCGGAGGTTATTCTAGACAGCCGCGCAGTATTTGCAAAGCAAATCCCCAAATGAACGCTTGCAGACGTAGTACTCACGCCCTACTGAACACCGCTAACGATGAGTCAGCGCTCGTATTGTACAATTCTGCGTCCGTAGTCTGTGACGCGCTGCACGTTTAACCAAATATGTGAACAAAAATAACCAAACCTCCACCAAGATAAAAATAGTACTTTATTAAGAACTGCATAGGACTGTCGAGCGGGTTTAGCTCGGTTAATTACTAAGCACAGTGAAGTATTCAATAAGCATATCGTCAATATTATTAAAAGCGCTGAAACAAGAAAGGCATCGCTAAGGATAACGAAGCAGGAACACGTCAAGAAAGAGTTTATGCATTACCATATGGCATGCAACAAAATAAAAAAAAAGTCATGCAGTATTTTGGCAAGTGACCATTGTCATATGTATGGGACGTAGTATTTATAGTCGCAATTGACAGTGCATAGGTAATGTCTAGGGGGAGCAGAAAAGAATGCAGATGTCGTATGCGACAGGGATATTGCAGCCATTGAGGCATTTTGTCATACTGTTAAAACGAAGGATGATGGCCGTAACACGGATGAAATTACATCATAAAAGCACAAGTTAAAAGTTGTTGCGGAATGAGAAGGCAGGACAGTACGTAAGCATTCGTAAAGAAACGAAAGATAGTGCAAATGTGAAAATGCATTCATATAAGGCACGCAGAAAACTCATTCTGGTCAATATTGTAAAGTGCGTGTAACTAGGCAGATTACAAACATCGCTTCAAATCCTACGCTCGACCCGAAACGCGGTACCTGCGAATGCACAACACAGAATCACGAAGCGCACGAAAGTCCGACTCGGCTGACGCAACTTGCAGGACGTTGCCTGGCGAACGTGATGGTGCCTGTGAATATGCGTCGTACCGCGCTCTTTAGCCCGTCTCGCATCACAGGGCCACAGTAGTTTCGAGGGGCGATGGTACTGCTTGCAGATCAGCTTCCTGGTGAACTGTTGTCTGTCGCGCGTCGCCGACCTGTCGTTCTTCCGTACTGGCTTTATCGATTTCGGTGGACTCCTCCATGATGGTCCTCAGTGACGGTTTCTGAGAGGCGAATTTTCGCGTTGACACCGTTAGCTTTCGTCGGAACAATCTAGTTCGTCTCGGAGGCTGGCGAGGACCCTTCGAGTTGCACGGGCGGACTCGCGTCGGTGACCGAGCGAGTTGTCCTTCATACGCTCCAGGATGGCAGTTTGGAATTTCAGGGGGCGCCGGTGGTCCCCCAGGTGATATGGGCAGTTTTCCAGCGAGGGAGTGCGGTTCGCTGGAGCTGTTAGTTCCTGAACGTCGACATGGCACTGGGAGCGATTGAGACAATGCCGGAGGCACTGGAAGAGGGGGATTGCTATCGCCGGGCACGGACTCGTAGCTACGTGTAGTCTCTGACCAGGGCATCAGCGGCCAGCGCTCATCGCATCGTTTCTTGCAGGGCTCGCAGCACGAGTGCAGACAACCCATCCTTTGTCTTCGTCTAGGAGGTGACTTAGAATAAACTAGAAGCGTTGAGGAAAGTAGACTATACCGCCCGTCGTCACTACGGTCGAGGTAGCCTGGTAGTCCTTTCGGTAAATGTGATCCTGCGTTTGGATTTGCGCTTGAAATTCCCCTGCTACAATAGAAGTCCGAACACTGACTGTGCCGAAAGCTTGGTGGGACTAATTGCGCGGCGAAAACAGCACCGGCGCAAGGCACAAGGCCAAGACAAAACGTTGCTGCTTTACCTCATGAGTAGCGCGTCTGGTGTCCGTGTGATGTGGTGCGGCTTCGTACACTTGCTTAATCAACGCCTCCTAGATAACCCCCGAATCATACCTATAACGTAGCCTGACGGCATTATGAAACTTTTGTTGACGTCACCATTGAAACTGACGGTAAAATCACGTGGTTTCCGTACATTACGTGAATAAAAATCAAACAAGGTGAGTAACTAGGTTGTTCCGGGGCACTGCTCATATTTGACTGCAGTGGCGAGCGTGTTTTCTTCAAATGCTGACATGTTGACATAGCAGCGCTTACCGAAGTGCATGCGCTCGTTTCTGGGCTAGGCCACGTGCGGCCAGCTTTATGTGCATCACCCTTTCCACCTTTAAGTTTACGTTGTGTGCCATGAACGTACAATATAAACTTGAAATGTCGTTTTTGTAACATGCGTCATCCAGTGACGTGAAAGCAATTTGATATGCCACGGTGTAACTCGATGACTACGGCGCTCTACTGCATTCGAAGGACGAGGTCTTCGCTGACTTGATTCTCTACAGTGATGACCTGATACTGAGCAAACTTGAGCGAGTTGGGCCTGAGATGCGATCATGGGAAACGGTATTGATATAGAGTTTTTCTCTGCGGTCTCTTATAGCCCAATAACTGCTTCAGAATAGAATATGCATTCCGTGCGTCAGGTTGCCTTGAAAACGGAGTTTTGGCATTTTCCACTGAACCAGGCTTCTGGTAAAACACCACACCTTGATGCTCTGACACGCGGTGTGGGCTCATTAGCGCAACCACATCTTAGACGCACTTAAATCTGTCTTACAAGCAGTGAGAGAGCAAACGCTGCCCAGCTCGCGCCCAGACGGTGAGCTACGGCGTCAATCTCAACCGCCGTCCTGGATCCATCACGCTAAATTCTTGAATTAAGCAAACCAAGATTAGACCCCTCTGACCTCGTGCTAGAACAGCCTTCGGTGCAACAAAAGCGGTTGCATTTTCATGTCGACATGAAAAGGCTAGCACTGAAGATGAAATTATCGATCAAACGCCCGTTAACACCGAAAGGTTAACAACAACGAAAAAAGCATCGATGAAGAAACAGCAAGAGGCATGTTCGTTTCTCTCCTTCTTTTTCTAACAGAACTTACGGATTCGAAATATTCTTTTGCGCATGATGCAACTAATGTCAGGTCATTATCGAGGAATCTCGATATCTCGTGCGAAATACCGTGTACCTACGCTGTCTCAACATGCGTTTTCATTCGTGCAAACGTGCTTCTTATATGCCACGCTTTTATATGCTGTGGAAGGCTGGCTTGGACAGATTTATCAGTAAACCTTGGAATCGCCATATATACTGACGTAAAAAAAGGCACGTGGTCCACAAATTCTGAGATCGTTGTAACTGCGACATCTCTTTGACGGGTCGCGGTACAAGGCGGACAGAAGTGTCGCATCGCTGTTGGGATACGTTGCCGCCGTTTGCTCTTGCAGTCAGTCATCACAAGGCCAAGGAAGAGAAGGTTCTGAAGCGAAACGATTGAAACAGGGCCATTCCAGATTCGCGGGGACTCGCCTTTCCGGTGGACAAAGGACAAACACCGCCTTGCATTCTGTCTCTTCTCCAGCCTCTGCATATACTCTTTCAACCATGGGCTGCTTCCATTCGTGCTCCTCACCAGCGGATGACGACGACGAGTATCCTCCGTTGTTGGCGGGCTCCGAGTCCCCTTCCAGTGACCGCGTCTCCGTCCCGCACACGGCCGAGGACTTGCACGGCCATCCAACGGGCAGCCGTCCACGGTGGACTGCAAGGCTAAGGTCTAAGACCTTCACGGAAGGCTCTCTAGCGACTGAGGCCGGCCGCCGCGAGAAGAAGGTTCGCCATAGGTCATACGGCGGTTCCCGCGGCTCCCGCAGCTTTGGGTCCAGTTCCACCACCCTCACTGACGATGTTACGGTTGGTTGCAGCACCGATGCAATGGTCGAGGAGGACGCTATACGAGAGTTCTTCGGCCCCTCTGAAGATGTATGAGTACGCGTGAACTCGTCCTCGGGGCATTGTGTGAAGGCTTCAAAACTTCTTTGTGTTGCACTGTCGTTGGCGAACGACCTTGGCAAGCACCAGCGTAGGACATTTGCTGCGCAGAACAAAGGACTGACTTGTACTGAACTGTATCGCACCAGTAGGTAACTGCCGCCTCTTGGATCGCCACTGCCTGAGGAATGCAGTTTTGCGGAGTACACATAGCAAGCCACCGGTGCTTATTCCTCACTGTTTGTGCCGTTTGCCTTCAAAGTAATCCTTTTAGGATTCTACTGTCACATCTACGCGCTGGTTGATGAATATTGCGATAAGCACTGTGCGTTAGGCGGTGTGACAGCCGCCAACACGGAAGATGTCTGAGTATTAGATGCTTACTATCCTTCGTTTCTCACCTACTTCGATTGGTTTGTCACTGCACGATTTCCTTTATATCTTTTTATCTTGTATTTACTTGTGTTGTGGCCACGCTTCTTCCTTTTACCCATTTGACAATATGGCTCAATCGCTTCAATATTCGTGTTGCGGAGGACTTTTTCATTACTTTCTGCTCTTCCTAAGCATGCTCTGTGCGCTATCAAAAAGAACAATGTACTACGTCCGAAAATTATGGCAAAGGGCACGCACAAGAATACTGCACAAATATTTTTGTTTCCTAGAATACACGCCTTGTGGCAATGCATAACATTTTTCCTGACGTGGTTCTTGCTTCCTTATCTTTAGCGACGACTTTTCCCGGCACTATTTAGCAATTCCGGTGATGAGCATTTTGACTACTTTGCTTTGCGAAGCAATTACATGAGCTTAATCAGCTCACGGTCTTATGCAGTTCTAAATAAAGGTGATGTTCTGAACTACGTGCAAGTTTTAGTTCAGTTTTGTTCTTTCGAGGCTACAAAGATTTATTTTTCAACAAGCAATGTCTTGCGAATTATTGTGTTCAGCAGGGCGCACTGCATCTGAAACCGGTTATCGAGCGACCTGCTATACGGGGGGTGAGTTAGTGCGCAGCGATTTGAAATCACCAACGTCAGAGCTTACCCATCAAGCACTCTGCAATGCGGGTGTTTGGTGTGTACGCAAGAATCGGGGGCGTAGCACATACAGCAAGGGTGACTGCAATCAAGTCCTTCAACCGGCTCTCCTCCGTGGAACGCGTGTTTGCAACGAGTGTGTTTTTGGTGGAAGCTGGTGCCTTTGTTCGTCAAAAGTTTTCATTCCCCCGAAGTGACATTGCCCCCCTTTCTTACCCCCCCCCCCGAAATTTTTCGCTTTTGCATGTGCATATATACACGCACACATACAAACGTACGCACAAACGTGCAAAAAGGATGGTTGAAGCCCCCTCCCCCCCCCCCCCCCCGAAAAAAATTTCTGGCTACGCTTCTGGCAACAATCATGGGAATATCAGTGTTGCTCACTGTTTCACGACGCGATCTTCAAATGCGTCGAAATACTTGGCGGCTGAGCTGCCACAGAAAATAATCCGCACAATTTACTGATGACCAGAAGGCGGTTATAGGCGAAAGATCGACGCCTAATAGCCGTGTTCCGGAGCACTCAGGTAATGGGGCTTATCAAGTAAGGCTTTGCGCTGCTGAACTAATGGATGCGGGTTTGAGTTCCGACAACGGCGTCCGCCTATCAATGGCGAAATGCAGCAACACCCGTGTACAGTACACCCTTTCTGATTTTTTAATAACATCACGCGAGCCTTGCCCGCTAAGATGGTACCGCCTGATATTGGCTAGTGGTAAGAAGACCTGCAGCAGGCCTTAAGCACGGTGTAAAAATATACTCAGGGGCTGACACTCTCCCCACAACGCGTGGAAAACCGCAATCCACAACCGCAATGTTCGGGCTCTTATCAGTTGACGTGAAGTTTCCTCGGCGCCTTCTTGGAGGGCGCTAAGAAAAGCAGGGCAGTCGTCTCCGTAGCAATGCGCGTGCTGCTCATAATGTGCCTTTTGCTGGCATGTGCAGCCGCGCTGTTTTGAAGCCAGGCATTTTTCTTCGTGTTCGTTTTGTGGGCGGTTATTTTATGCACTTGTATCGACGAAGGTGGCAACGGACTGCTGCGAGGTGTTTGCAATGGGTAGGACGTGCTTCGTACCGAACTGCCGTTCTGGCTATCGGACTTGCGCGGAGCGTCTGCCTCTCTTCAAAGCGCCGTCCGATAGGGATCGCCTGGAGCAGTGTCGCCGTGCAATTCTGATTGCAGACCGAACGCTAATAGCTACAGAATGAATGCCTTCGACAGACGGAACTACAAGTGCGTGCGAGCGGAACATGAGTGGGCTTTGAGTGCAACCCGATCGCTCCGCGTTCACGACATTCACACCCTGCACGACATTAACACGCTTCATCAAACGCGAAAAGGGACCGCTGGCGTCGGGACTCAACGAGTGATGCAAAAAATCATCTTGTGATCACGTCACCCTACGACGGTGTCATGACGTCAGAGCCCTCAAAATTTATGTTATGATGCCACATCGCGTTACGTCACCTCATGTGACGGTGCGATGTGACGTCACAGGGCATCGTCGTTTACTCAAACGCGGTAATATCCCGGAGGCAGTGCAAAAACAACTTTGGGCGCGGAAAGGCTTCGGAGGGGGGGGATCAGTATAATCGACTAAAAAGGTAAAAATGACTTTCGCCTTCCAGTAGCCTTAGGCTAATGCAGAAGGAACCTTTCGATTTAAAAAAAAAATGTGCATTATTGCGCCTCTTACTTCGTTTTCAGGAGCTAACGTAAAATCAATCTCCGAAGTTGCGAAAAAGGCTGTTGCATTTTCAAGTCGATATAAAAAGGCGATAATTGAAGAAAAAGATTATTGTTCACGGCCCGTAACCATCGAAAGGTTAACTACAACAGTGAAAGAATTTTGAGCGAGGAACGAGCATGTGTCATGTTTATTTCGCTCATTTTAACAGAACTTACGTGTCTGGAATAACACGTTCGCGCATGATTCAACTATCCCAGTCCATTGTCTGCCAATCTCGTTAGCTCGTGCGAAAATCAATGCATATATGCAGTCTCAGCACACTCTTCATTTCAGTGCAAACATTCTTCGTACGCCGCGCATTTATTTGCCGATAAAGGCCGGCTACGGCAGATTTATAATCCAACTTTCGAGCCGCCATATATAGTGACGACAGTAACGCACGTAACAGAAATTTGGAGTTCCAACAGTAACTACTTTTTGACGTGACACAACCCAACCGGGACAAAAGTGCCTGGCCACTGTTAGGGGATGTTCACACCGTTTGATGCTGAAGCGTCGTTGATGGCAATTTCGCGGAAGGACAGATTCTGAAGCCGAACGTTCGAAGCAGGGCCATTCTAGTTTTGGAGGGACTCGCCTCTTTGACGAACGTAGACTGCGGTTCTTTCTGTATCTCTTCCCGGACCGGCATAGGCTTTCAACCACGGGCTGCTGTCATTCATGCTGCTGACGAGGACGGCGACGAGCATCCTCCGCTGCTGGGGGGCTCCGAGTCCGGTAGCAGCGGCTTCATCTCGGTCCTCCACACCACCTTCGACGTGCAAGGCCATCACGGCGGTCGTCCAAGAGCAGCCATGAGGCCGAGGTAGGCTACCTTCACGGAAGGTTCTCTTGCCATGGACTACGACCGCGGGGTGGAAAGTGTTCGTCTGTGGTCTTACAGTGGTTCCCGCAGCGTCCACAGCGTGGGGTCCAGTTCCGGCACCCTGACCGGTGATATGACGGTCGGTTGCAGCACGGACACAATGACCCAGGACGAAGCGGTGCGAGAGTTCTTTGGGCGCTCTGAAGATGTATGGGTGTACGACAGCTCGTCCTAGGAGACTTTTGTGAAGGCTTGAAAACTAACTCATTGCACGACCTCGGCAAGTTGCAGCATAGCACATTTTGTTACGCAGAAGCAGACTGCTTTTTCACTGAACTGTATCGCTCCTGCACGTAGGCACCGCCTGCTGGAATGCCGCTGCATGTGGAATACAACTTTACCGTGCAACATTGAAGATTACAGAAAGCGAGCCACCGGTTCTGATTCATCACTAACTGCTTGTGCCATTTGCAGACAAAGTTAAATATTTGTTTTAGATTTTACAGCGAAAGCTGTTATGAGATCATTTCACCGGCCGTTTTTGGCGCCGTAGTTGTCCGCCGCCGCCGCTGCCGCCGCTGCCGCCGCCGCCGCCGCCGGTGTCCGTAACCAGTATCGCTCGAAATAAGATTTTACAGCGAAAGCTGTTATGAGATCATTTCACCGGCCGTTTTTGGCGCTGTAGTTGTCCGCCGCCGCCGCCGCCGCCGGTGTCCGTAACCAGTATCGCTCGAAATAAGAAAAAAAACGAAATAAGAAAAATATTCCAGGATGGAGCGAGGTTCGAACCTGGGCCCTCTGCGTGGGAGCCCAGTATTCAACCTCTGAGCCATG